>NC_134870.1:69381524-69649024 GCF_049852395.1 Peromyscus maniculatus bairdii
AACAGGTCAAGGAAGACACTGTATGGGAGGCAATGGAGCCAGAACCAGCAAGGTTGATTAATATAGGACAGGAAGATGCTGCAGGTGACAGCATCCCGGATCATGCTTACCATCTCCTACAAAGTGACGTTCTCAGGGGCTTCAAAAACCAGCTCCATGCCCCCAATGTCCCCAGGTCTGACTGCTTTCCCGACACCCACACCTCCAACCTCCCATCACCTGTTCTAAGCACAGCACACACCCTCCCCTTCCCCCCTTCTTCCCTCCTCATCTCTGTGACCAGGGCTTGGCTCCAACCTTAGTGTCCTGTTTCCCTCCCTTACACTCAGTGCCTTCCCTTGGATGTTGTCAGAATAGGAGAAACAGCAGCCTCCTTCTGGGTCTCCCTCGAGGACCCCTCTGTTCCAATGTGACCTCTCACACAGGACCCCAAAGCATTCTGACTTCCACCTCATTTAGAATTACCCCCAACCTTGCCAGCCCACCCCATATTTCCACGCCCTACCCCATGCTTCCCTCCCTCCCACATCCCACCTGACCTTTCTACTTTCTACTCCTGGGATATATATCCCTACCATCTTGGCCTCCCTAGGCTCCACCCTCTAGTGTGATCTCTTTAGATCTTCAGAGAAAATGGCCTGATCTAAAGGAGTCATAGCCAACTGGCCACATATTGGGACTCTGCTTGATCACCTGGTCCAATTCCTGTTACAACTCAACAATCCCAGATGGTCTTGCTTGTGAAAAACTGTACACCTTGGAGTGCAAGTTTGGATTTTTTTCCTGTCTCATTAGCATCCAAATTATTGCCTGCCATATAGTAGGTATTCAGTAAGTATTTGTTAGGTGAGTGTGGACTACAGGTAGTGTTGTGACTTTGGTCTTGTCTTCCAATAAAGGAAACACATGTATGACAGGTTGTGAGACTTGAGCAGGGAAGAGTTGATTCCCTCAGCCGGCACTGGGCAGAGAGCTCTGGCATTGAATTCTTTCTCCTTCGACATGGGCCTTTACTGGGGAAGACACTGAAGAGGAAAGAATGGAAGGCTGGTTGATGTCTTTCTAGATCCCTCATCTAAACCAGGTTCTTAGTGATCTTGTTTGGGAAGCAAAGATAAACTTGGGAAAACGAGTCTTCCTATGATGGCATTCTTACAGGGCTCTTTTCTAGAATGCTGGGAGCAACAAGAGGAAACAGCTTGGTGGTATTAACTTTTAGGGTCACAGACACCAAGCTCCTTGTGTGTTGAGTCGGGGTGACAAGCCAGCATGGCCTACTCTGTCCCGAGAATGGTATGCTGGATGGAGGGGCAGGGTACATTGGGCACGATGCTGGCCCTGGTCCAGCCTACTACCCTAACCTCGCCCTAGGCCTCTTCTTTCTTCTCATACTACCAATTCTGAGAAACTGACATCCCTGGACCAATGAAACTAGGCAGGGGTGGGGTGGGAAGGGCAGTAAGTAAACTTACCGTGGAGGGGTGTCCTGGGTGACCAGGTGATCTGTGTGAGGGAGACAGAGAAAGAGCAGGTGTGATTTTACACTGTAGCCTCCAACCTACATGCCGGCTGCACACCTGACTGTGGGAAGTGGTCCCCACCCCACTGTGCGACAGGCATCGATCGGATGGATAGCTAGCCGGAGTGACTCTGAAGCCTTCATCTGATAGATGAATAGGAGTGCACTTGTGGGAGTTAAGGGAGATGTGGTCCCACAGAGCAAAACTGCCTTTCTGAGGGAGGACCCTGAAACACAAGGCGCTTGTTTGAGAAACCAGCAAGAATGGCAGCGTCACAGCAAAGTTAGCGGCTGGGGCCCTGCGACCCGTTCTGCGTTTCATCCCTGTAGAATTTGAGGGTAACTTCATTAGTCTGGGAGCACTGAAAGGCTCTGAGAAAGCCCCTCCCTCTCCCGGGTGCTCATCAAGCAGATGCCCCACCAACGTCAGGGACAGCAGCGTGGAGAGGCTTTCTAAAAGTGAATGGGTTCCCCAGCCAGGTGTCCCATTCATGTTTTCCAAGCTCACATGTCCTTACGTTTTTTTAAGCTTAGTTCTCGCCTCACTTATTAAGGCCTCAGAATAGCAGGATGTCCTCTGCCTTCTACAGTTTCTGGAGTCTGTGGGAGCCCTTCTCCGGGGGTGGGGTACTGCAAAGCTCTGCAAACTCAGCCTCTCACAGGCTGGTAGAGAATCACATCCTGGCATCTTTGTGTCCTCAGCATCACGGCGCAGGACCTCGGGGCCTCAAGATGCTAGTTACAATGTAAGCGGAAGCCTGAGGCCCCGACCTTTTTGGGACACTGATTTGTAGCGTGGTGATTAAAAAATAACCTGTTCTACGGCTGTCAGGACTGGGTCACCATCTGTGTGACTGCAAAGAGCAAGGTACTTTGCAGAGCTCAGCTTCCTTGCTGCATAGAGCCTCCAGCAGGTCCCACCTCCGGGGCTGCAGGCAGAGAAGGAACCTAGCTGGTGAGGGTGGAGGAAGGACGTTCTGATGTGCCATGCCAGGTGGTCCGCCAGAAAGAGGAGGGGACACCTGTCCTCCCCCTCGCACCCACCCAAATCTGGGGTGCACCCACCTAGTCGTCGGCGGGTGGCGCGCGCACCTAGAACGCCAAGCAGCAGCAGCGCCTTGAGGCCCAGCGCGGCGAGCAGGAGCGCCAGAGTCGAGGCTCCTCCGGGGGCGCCATGGAAACGGAACAGGTAGACGCTGGCCTCCGCGTGGCCCAGGCTATTGGCTGCAGTGCATGTGTAGCGACCATCCCGGGTCAGCGCAGGCAGCTCGGCTGTCACCTGGTAACCGCGACCCTGGTCCCGCACCGCAGCCGAGCTGTTGCCCAAGGCGGGGCCGGACCAGGAGAGGGCAGGTGGGGGCTCCCCCTCGGCGGTGCAGAGCGCGCGGAAGGCGTGCGAGGGGCCGGGTAGCACAGAGATGTTGACGATCCGGGGTGCAGCTGCAGGGAGAAGAAGGAGGGTGCGGGTCACCGGACAGAGGACAATGCCCCGGGAGCGTGAGAGAGGCGACGGTTTGGTAAGGCAAGGGGTAGCGACTTCCAAGCTGGAAGAGCGGGACTCCTGGGCGCCACACTGCCTGGGTCCTTTTGCAGCTGTGCGGGGTCTTAGCAACCTATTTCTCTTCTTCGCCTCAGTTTCTCCGTGTGCACACTGGTAATCACAATTGCCTTTATTTTAAGGGGTCACTGAGATTTGGCAAACTAATACTTGTGTGTTGCCCAGACTCCTGGGCTTGCAGCTGGTGCTCACCAAAGGGTCATGACCCAGGGAGGGGGCCAGCTGCAGCATAGTGCTCTAGGAACAGGGGAGGTGCAGGGGTGGGGGTGGGGTGAGAAATTCTTCAGTGCAGGTGGCGCACCTCCTACTGCACCCCTTGCCGCCTTTAGGATTATTGGTTGTTTTTTCTCTCCTTCCTTATGAGCTACCAGTGTTTACCGGCATCAGGACACCACCTACCAGCCCCAGCCCACCCTTTCCTGGGATCTGAACTCTGCATTTCTACCAAGTTCTCAGAGGCCTCCCTGGCACCCAGTAGGGCCCACGCCCCTCGGCAGCCAGCCCGCCTCACCGGTCACGCGCAGCCGGACCCCGTGGCGGCTCTCATAGCGGTCGTGGGTGTCGCCGGCGAACTCCACTCGGCAGAAGTAGCGGCCGCTGTCCGCCAGGGCGAGGCGCTCGACGCGCAGTGACAGGTCGTTGCGGCGCGGGTTGCCCAGCAGGCGGAAGCGGCCGTGCAGGCTCAGCGCCGTCTGGCACAGCTCGCTGCCGCGCGCCGCGGTGCACCGGAACACCTGCGGGCCCGCGTACGGCTCGCCCGCGCGCCAGATGACCGTCAGCGGCCCGTCGTAGTGGCGGTGCGGGTGCGTGAAGGTGCAGGGCAGCATCGCCGCGTCGCCCGCCTCCGCGCTTACCTCGGCGGGCACCTGCATGGACCAGCGCTGCTCCGGCGCGCCTGCCGGCCAGGGACACATCAGACCTAGCCTGGGGAGACCCGGTCCCCGCCCTCTGGCTGCATCTCATATCCCCACCCTCCACCTTTGAGGGGTGCTGTAAACACTAGGACTCAGGCAGCCCTCAGTTCATTTTGGCTGGAACCCTCCCTAGACCTATACCAGGGCTAAAGGCAAGGGGACGGGATGGAGATCTCTCCAGACCCTTCCTTGGGACGGTTTGCCTCATTCATGGTGTATGACCTAGTGATCCACACAACTCTTTAGTATTTCTCCCCATCAGAAACCTGTGTGTGCAGTTGCTGAAACACTGTGTTATTCCATAATTACAAGATCCTTAAGATGGTAAAATCACTTACTGTGCGCCTCTGTGTTGAGTAAATCCCCTAGAGCATCCCTTCTAGTTTTCATAAGTGATCCTAGAGACAAGCATAGATACCGTGTTACATGTTAATAAACCGAGGCAGAAAGAAGTTAAATAAGTGAGGTCACAGCTAGGTCGAGGCAAAGCCAGTGTTCACATCAGACCTGCCTGGATCCACAGCCTCCATTACAGTGCCCTAAAGGATTGAAGCTGTGGATTCGTCTGAAGGCGCCAACAGTCTGATTTGCCGAGGAGAAACCCAGGCCTTGGGAGGGGACTGCTTTTAAACAGTGCTGAGTTGGTAGGAACAATTCCTTTAGAATCAGGATCAGCCCAAGAGGACTGTGTCCTGGGTTGGCTTCTTACATGGCTAGTGTCCATGCAGAGAAAGTGAGACCAGAGAGCTGGGTGCTGTATTGCCTCCTCTCTCTGCAGAGAGGGCCTGGGGGGGTCTAGACTCCTTTGTCCTATCTTCTACCCAGTGAACATTCTTCAGAATGTGGGGGCAGAAGCTGAACCCTGTCTCCAGTTCACCCGCCCAGTGCTGGCAAACCTCGGGGTTGCTGTGGTTTTGAGGGTGCAGGTGCTCAGTCTCAGTGGCTTATGGCAGGGGTGGTACCTCCCCCAGAGGAGGCAGGTGGTTGAGCCTGCCTAGCCGGTGCCCCGGGGCACAGTGCACAAAAGGGACCTTTACAGGGAATACTTAGAATTGTATTATCCACAATTCCTTTATATACACCACGCCATCCGCCCTGAGAGCATCCAAGAGGCAAAAGACAAGACGGGGATTGTTAGAGAAGCATAAATGGTAGGCCAATGTCAGGCAAGCAGGAAAGAGAAAAAGCCAGTTTTCCCCGATGCTGCGCCCAGTGCTGTTTGTGGTCGGCTAGCCTCATTGACTTCTGGGTAGGAATATCCTCAGGCCTCCACTGGCAGCCCAGCTCCCGTGGAGTCGGCACACCTGTGGATGGACAGACAAGGTAGTCTTCCTGCACAGAAGCACTCCAGACCTGCTGTTGCTGCAGGGACACGTACCGGTCCACGCTGGCGCTCGTAGGAGCTCATTGTGGCTACCCTGGGACTCACTACCTTTTCCTGATGGGAGAGGCTGGCTCCTTCACCTGCCCCTCCCCCCTCTGCCTTTCAGTTCAAACCCAGGCCCAGGTGGCCCTAGTGTGTGGCTCCTGTAGAGTGTTGTGAGCTCTTGGGCTGAGGTGCTGCACCTCCAGTGGCGTCCTGCTGTGGGCACACAGCCAGAAGATCATCAAATTAAACCACAGCTCTTTTTTCATGCCACCTGCTGGTTTTTTTTTTTTTTTGGCTTAATCTCTTTCGCTCTGGACAAGTTGAATTACATGTTTGAATTCAAGTAGAGGGCTTAACATTTATCCTTAGTAAGAACTTGTTTGTTCAGTTGTTCGTTATCAAAGGGCTGCTTTTCAAATTTGAGAAAACGGAAGTCTGTGCCGATCCAGTCAGTCCTTCTAGCTGAAGAAAGTCTTCTCAGGTCTGTCTGTCTGTCTGTCGCCTGTCTTTCTGACAAGGTAGCTCAAGCTGACCTGGAATTCACTGTATATTCCAATCTGACTCAAACTTAGTCACTCTTTGGCTGTACTCTCTTGAGTGCCGGACTACAGGCATTCACACCATGCTCACTTGATTTTTGTTGTTGTTGAGGCGGGGTCCTAGTTTGTAGTCCAAACAGGCCTTGAACTTGAAGTCTTCCTGCCTCATCTTCCTAGAAGCTGGGATTATAGATGTGCAGCCTCAGCCCCTATCTGTTTCCCTGTGCTTCCTACACTCTGTGACCTTAGCCTGTTTTGACCTTTGCGGGCTCCTGGGGTCAGGCAGGGATCGCCTACACATTGTCTGCTAGTGTGCATTCATCAACTCAGCAGACATTTACTGGATCCCTCTGTGCTCCATGCCAGGTGCTGGGGTATGAGCTGTGGAGACAAGGATGAACAGGATACCCTATCAGCCTGCTGGAGCTAGGTGGAGAAAGATCAGTGAACATGTAATTATGCCGCATGCTGCCAGGTGCTCCACTGAAGGATACAAACAATATTGCCTTTGTCTGAACGTGGTTCCCAACCCGCTTTCACTCACCGGCTCCCTCCTATTCAAACCCTGTTCTCTATGGAATCACCCCTGCCAGAATATTCTTCTCTGAGCCCCGAACCTGGCTCTGGCATCTCTCCCCTGTACCCTGGGATGAAAGGGGGTCAGGTCAGGCTGTCAGAAGGATGGGGGCTGATATAGAGAATATATGGGGATTGTGTACAGCAGGCAGGGATTGTGGAGCCCATCAGAGAGGAGGTACATGCGTGCAGAGCCCAGAGACTGTAGGAAATTCCACCAAGACCCGGGGCAACAGTCTGTGCACAAGGAAGAGGGGAACCAAGTCATAAGGTATGGCACCTGGAAGACATGGCGGTGTGTGCCTATACCCCCAGCCCTTGGGGTGAAGAGCACTGGGAGTTCAGGCCACTCTTAGTTACGCGGGGAGTTCCAGATACAGGGAATCCTGTCTCAAAACACTAGAAAAAGGAAGCGTGAGGCATGGACATCACTGGGACTCAGAAGACATGATGGGGCATGGAGGCCAAACTACTGAAGACGGTGTTTGTTGGGCGTCATTCCTCATCTCATGAGATGTCGTCATTGGCCCATTTGCGAGAAGGGGAACCGGGGCTTGTAGAGCTCACAGTGACCTGGCGAGGTCTGTTGGTGGCTGACTGGCAGCGGAGCCTTGGCTTGCCCCTGGATGGTTTGGTTTCCGTTCTTTATATTCCTGCCTTAACCTCCATGCTCAGTCACTTAAGAACAGTTGTAAAGTAGTCTCTTTTGTTCCCCCACGGAAAAATCTTCTGTTTGTTTGACTAAACAAAAAATAAAATAAGCTGCACAGGAACAATTTTAAATTCCAAAGAGAACCAGATCGTTTTAAAGGCGGCAGTATTATTTTAATGCAGTATTTTAAAAGGCAGTAAAACACCGCATTTCCTTGCGGCTTCCCCAGCCTTCACACCCACTGCACGTTCAGATGCCTTTCAGCTCACACAGGAGGTTTGCAACGCTTCTCCGCTGGCTCTTCCCCTGCTCATTGCCCATCATGCCTGAGGCCAGCGATAGTAACATTTAAGGTTTGAAAGGTAAAAATCCCCAAAGAGGGAGGGGCTTGCAAGAAAAGAAAAATACACCTTTGCCTTGAAGTTTGGGGAAAATGCCCCCAGCTACCTACTGCCACGATGAACTCGGAAATACCAGAGCAACATCAAACGTGGGCAGAGGCAGCCAGAATCCCAGGTAGCCTTGTAGTGAGGTTCTGCTGCCAGGGGAGGCGTGCTGGTGGTGTGCTGTTTCCATTAGCTTTGGCGTAAGAAAATGGCAAGAGAGGCTTAACTTAGTCACTCTAATGTCAGGCAACACGCCTCTGTGAATTCCACGCAGGTCTGTATCCTGCTGTGACATATTCTAAAATGTGATCTGAACAGCAGGCCCAGGTGGAGTTTCCTCTCACATAGAGACCCTTTCACCCCGAGGCACCATCCTGGCTCCCGTTAGCAGAGAGGTGCTTCGCCGCTTCTGAGTGGGCTCGAAGGAGCAATGGATGCTTGGATTCTCTTAGGCAGAGGCCTTTGGATGGGCCCACCCAGAGGATTCAAGGTGAAGGTGAGCAGTCTTTAGCAGGTATTGTCCAGAGAACAAAGACATTTGCATTGGCAGAGGTCCTAGCTCCTGGCATTGGGGACATTTACTGCCTCTGGCAGCTCCCCACTGCCTGCTGAGAAGAGGCAGGGATGACTGGGAATGTGGCGCTTTCTGCAGAGTCTCTCTGTCTGCCATGTGTCCGGCAACTTCCAGGGGTCAATGGGAAGCCCACATTCTTCTTGTTGCCCCAAGTGTCTGCCTCCAGTGATTGGGCCCCCAGGGTTGGTAGGTGCATGCCAGCTTTGGTGTACGTAGCTGAACCTAGGTGACCATTCCAACTCTGGTAAGAAAATATAAACTGAAAAGCCAGAGAGTGGCTTCTGTGAGGCCATTTAAGGCAGCAAGGATTGACACCTGACATTCACTAAGCCTGGAAGGAGTCCGTGGAAACAGTGAAATCACAGAGCGGCAATGATACAGTAAAACCATTGTTTACAGGAGGAATGCCGTAGAGCCGTGACTCACCGTGACCTCGTGTCGGGCCGAAGGGACCAGCCTAGAGTGCCATTCGGAAGAAGAATAAATCTAGAGGGTTCTGAGTCATCGTGGCCACGCAGACAGGTGCACCAGGATGAAAGTTCACTGTCCTTGACGCTGTTGTGTTTCAGTGGTGTACCCCTTGGATGGAGAGGCAGGGGCTCCAGCCCTGGCTCCAAAGTTGGTGGTGGGACCTTACGTGAGGCTCTGTGCTTGTTGGCTTGCTAGCTCCTCCATGAAATACTATTTCTGGATGTTTACTCAAGTGACTAGGTCTAAAATTCTGGCTAGCTGGGCATGCCAGTTCTCACTGCTCTAATGCCATCCTCCCCTGCAGCCCCCCAGACACAGTCAGCCCATGGTGATGACTGTCCATGTGGAATTATCTTTCCCTAGCTTTCAAAATTGATGGTCCTAGTCCTCAGGAGGCCGAAGCAGGGAGATCTTAAATTCAAGGCCAGCCTAGGCTGCATAGTAAGTCGCAGGTCAACCTGGATTATATGATAAGACTCTCAAACCACTAAAAAAAATAATCAAGAAAAAAAAAATCACCTAAACCTTAAAGCCAAATTTGGGGTAAAATTGACACTACATAAAATATTTTAGAAATATGTCTAGTTAAAAACTTTTAGGAACTTAAAAGTAAGCCACTAGCTAACCAGTAAACAGTTACTAGAAAAGATGTGTTCACACCTTTCAGCTCCTTTGTGCTGTGTACCACATGGTCCAATGATGCTCCCATAGGCCCCTCAAAGTGGCCACATCCTCATCATCGGGGTGCAGCTGGGGTAATTTGATGCACTATCCCAAAGGCTCCCTGAAGTAGGAAGGAGAAAGAACCCAGACACAAAAGGTGGGAGGGAGAATCCAAACTGGATCAGAATCGGAAACCTTTGCTTTGGCCACAGCTGGCCAAAGATTTCCAGCAGTCCCACGGTGAGAAAGGAGGTAGGGATTTGCAAGGAGTCTGTGTTGACATCTATGAGGTGCTGGACACAGTCACACTTACTGCTTATCAGTTTGTGGTGGAGCAGGGACAGGCACTATTCAAGCATTAAAGGTCTCCTGGGATGGTCCAGACAGGAAAGTGAACCTCCTGGTGGGCAAGGCACTGTTTTGTAGGCAGAGTTTCCTGTCCAGACTGCCTGGTCCCAAATAAACACACAGGGGCTTATATTAATTACAAATGCTTAGCCAATAGCTAAGGCTTATTATTAACTAGCCCTTACATTTAAATTGTCCCATTTCTATTAATCTATGTATTGTCACGTGGCTCGTGGCTTTACCTGTCCTCTATCACGTCTTGCTTCCTGGGCGTCTGGCTCTGCCCTTCTTCCCCCCCACATTTTTAGTTTGGCTTCCCTGCCTAGCCTTATTCTGCCTTGCGATAGGCCAATCAGCTTTTGTATGAACCAGTGAGCATAATACATATTCACAGCATACAGAAGGATTATTCCATGGCACTGTTTTCCTCAAAACTGCCTGGGTGTGCTAGCAGAGGTGTTCTCAAGAGTGGCTCCAGTGGTGGTCTCTTGGGCATTGTGGCACCCAGAGGGACAGGTTTGGGGGCAAAAAGCTATGTTCAGCCTAGTCATAAACTTCACCAACGAGTGGCAGCTCTAGCTGGGGTATGCTGCTGTTCACCGACCTTGTCCTACCTGGCTCTCCCGTCCTTGAGCTCCCTCTAGCCATTATCACTTTGACCTTGTAGGTGGCAGAGCAGCTTGTCAGTGGAGAAGAGTCCAGAGAGGGAAGATGTGGACAGCAGAAATTCTATCCTGTAAGGACAGACCTAGAAGGTTCCAGAATGGGCGAGTCTGAGGGGTGTGAGTAGAAGGTCTGGTTAGTCTCCATCTCTCTTCAGGGATCCCCTTTAGCCCTGTTTCTCCAGCCATGTGGGTGTGATATGGCTGTGCACGTGACCCGGTCAGTCACCTGAGCTGATGGAGAGGCAGTGCCCACCATAGGGTGGTGTTCATGTAGCTGGTCCCTGTCCTGGTCTTCAGGGTGGTTCTGGTTCTGCTCTGCTTCTGTCCTTCTCTTAAGTAGGGTTCCTCAGTTCCTCAGACTTTCCCACAATGCTTGATGGGAACAGGAAAGACCTTCTTGTTTAACTATCCCATTTCCTCCTGGCCTCAGTGATCTCAGTGACAGGGACCAGTTCTTTCGGGCTTAGGAGAGTTAGATAACTGGCCTTCTCATAGCTTGTGAATACCAGGACTGGTACCTGAAGTTTGCACCTGATATCAATTTCTCTGTCCTTAGCCATTCACAGACCTGCCAGTCCAGGTTGGGGCCTGATTAACCCCTTAGATCCCGCCCTCAGAGAAACACTTCTGAGTTGGATCCCCTGAAGGAAAAACAGCCCTGACTGATCACCGTCTCTACTACTGTGGGATGGCAGGACATGAGTTGGAGGAAAGAGGGCTGAAGCCAGACACACCAAGGTTCATCTATCAGCTCTACCCGGGCCCCACACGGGGAAAGTTGACTGATAACTCAGAATGTCATCATGCCAGCATGTGGCACACGTGGCATTGATGGCATAGACACTGTTTAGGAGCAATTATGAGAGGGATGTCCCCGGCTGGGGTGGGGAAGGACGGCTGGGGAGAGAAGGGCTTCTGAGATTTGACTTTGCCACTCTCCATCACCCTGGGCACTGGCCTCTCCTGGAGAGGTGGCTGGCAATGTTGGGTCTTGCTACCTGATATTCTGATTCTGCAGATCATGGATGGAGCCCAGGAATTTGCATTTTAACTAATGTGCCCCCCTGATTCTGAAGCAGGCAGACCCGGCAGCATCCTTTGAGAAGTCCCTGTTCCCAGGGAAGACTTTCCACTCACCCCGCAGTGTTCCCGTTAGCAGGTTAATGCAGCCTCTGTCCTTGCTGATTCCTCACACAGAACCATCCTCACCCTTGTCCCTGCACACCACAAGCTCGTGGTGTCCTTGTCCCTGGGGTGACAGCGACACTCAACCTCTGTCCCGAGCTGGGACCTTCTTCCTCACTCTAGGGATTTTCTCCCCTCACAGCAAACGCTAGGGATGTGGCCTCTGTATAGTGGTGAACACTGAGGCACACGAAATCAGGGCACTGCCCCAAGTCACTTAGAAGCCCAAGACAAGGCCACGATTCGGCTCTCTGCCCTCAGTCCCCACAGCCCTCTGATACACATAGCTTTTCTCCTGCACAGACCTGGAGGCTGTGGGCAAACGCAGCCGCTGAGTTTTGAGGGCAGGAGACCACAGCTAAGGCTTTCTCTATTCTGGGTCAGAATAAGTAGGGGGACTCACCCATCTGGAGGACACATGCCAAGCAAGCCAGGAGCTGGATGGACCCTTCCATGCTTGAACGTCTGCACACCCAGCAGCCCTCTAGCCTGCCAGGCCACCACAGAGAACCCTCGTTGGTGTGGGTGTGACAAAGGCAGGTGGGCGTGCTGTGTGCCAGGTCTGCAGGCCCACCGGACTCTAAGGACGCTGGAGGAACTGGGGAGAGGCAGCCAAGCGGGCAGCGGCCGTGATGAGGCAGGACCCGTGCACTTTAGTCATGGGGAAAGCCAACAGGAAGCCCTGGCGTGAGTCTCCCAGGAAGGAACCAGGGAAGCAGAGGGGAAGAAGCAGGGCCCTCGCCCTTCCCCCCTCCCCTCTTCTTTTCCTCTCATTTCTCCGTCTCCTGTCCTAAAATTTTAGTGTACAAGGCGGTTTTCTCTCCCCGCCCCTTTCCCTCTTCCTTTGGGAAAAATATCATTTCCTGCAAGAGGCTTTGTCAAGTGCTGAGGGGCCTGTCACCGTGGTGACACAGAGGTGTGAGGCCCTGGGAAGGTGTCGGGATTTGCTAGAAGAGACTAACGCAGGCCGGCAGAAGGCTCTGTTGGTGACCAGAACCCTCTCCAGAGGGTCTGCCTCCTAGAACAGCACTTCTGATAGTCAGTGCTTGTGAAGACTACTCCTGAAAGAATTCTCGGAAAATGTAGATCCAGGTGATCTAGTTAGGCGAACCATTCATATCTAACAGGTCCCAGGTCAGGCTCATTCCTTGCCTCACCATCCTCCTACTTGCTCCAGGGTAACTGTGGCAAAGTCCAGGCTGACCACCGCTTGAAGGTCAATATTTAGGAAAAAAAATCGGTGGGAAGGAATAAGGTTTATCCAAGGGCTGCTCTGAAGGAGATGGACAGGCTTGCAACGCTGTCAAAGCTCCACCTTGTGGGATTTAAGCGTGCACAGGGATTCTGCAGAGAGGAAGAAGCAGGGCAGGACCCTGAGTGGCATCTTCACTACTCAGAGTATATCTCTTGTTTCTTCTTCTTCTCAACGCATCATAATGATCCTGCACCTCCTGAAACCAGCTCCTGTAATTCTTTTTGGAGCGGCATATCATGTTTCTGCAGGTTAAATCTTACCTCGGTTGACATGCTTTCTGCTAGTGGATGCCCAGAACTGAAGATGGAGGAAATGGGTTACAAGGGTCACAGGAAGCTTCAGGTTCTATAAAGCTGATGAAAACGTTTATGTCAGTTAACATCTTAGCCATTCGGGTGACCTTATCTCTAGGATTTAGAATGCTGGGCAAAAGCGAGAGAGTGACGTAAAAGGCTTAGGGAAGGGCAAGAGCATTGGGGGGGGGCAAAGCTGGTAAACTGCCCAGGACAACTCCCCAAAGGAGTGGCTTTGTGACACCAGGACTTCTCTTATCACAATAGGCCAGGTTTACGACAAGAGGTCTTAAGGAACAGTAAATAGGGTAGAAGTTTACCTGGCTAGGGAAGCAGGTGAACCCGAGTCTGATGTTTCCAAATCTGGGTCTGGGTTTCCAGCGCCCAGTCATGGATGTATGTAGAAGAGCATAGGCTTACATTATAGGCACATGTATTTAGTATATACACACAGTAACTGCCTAGTTGAAGGGTGTTTATGTTTGTGTTACTGGACAATAAGCGGATGCTGCTTGCTCTCAGTCTCTGTGTTACTGGATTAGGATCCATGAGGCTTGTTTCTTGAAGGACAGTGTTCAGGAGACAAGAATTATCAGGAGGAATCAAGTTTAGTCTGACCCTGAAGTGATGGAAGGTCATAAGCCACCCTTACAGCTCTATTCTGGGGAGCTTGGAAGTACACAGGACTTCTCTAGGGAGGGAAAAGAGATGCGCAGCAAGATGGCCATCTGTCCAGCAGGCCTTTGTCACCCAGAGTGTGTCTCCTTTGTTCTTTGGAACACTTTTGTGGCCCTCCACCCCTTGCTGTTAGCTACTACAGCTCTTTTTCTTCTTTTTGGTTTTTTTGACAGGTTGTGGTATTTATTGGAGAGCACGATGAAGGAGGGGCTGTGATGTAAAAGCATCCACAAGGCCAGGGCTCACAACCTGTCCAGGGGATCACAACTGGGGATTTATTTGACCCCAAAGCCACTGGAGATGAGTGGTTCCTCACCTACCACGTCTTTAGATCTTTCCACATTCAAGTTGGTGAAGATGTTGAGATGTTGCCAGGGAACTTGAATTTGATCCTGCCTTGGGCTTAAGTCACATGGTAGATGGCCGTGATGACTTGGCTAGTGTGAACCCTGGCTACCGGGCTCTGGGGTTTCCCAAAGGTACCCCCTGTACTTCTCTTTAGCCTAGATGGGGACAGCACGAGTTTGAGACACAAACATTTGGTGGAAAACAGGGTCCCCAGGGTCCCTTTGGGCACCATAAGCAATGTTTTGTGCACTGCCAAGGAGGTGACCCATGTGGCCACTGAGTACTATAGTTCTTTGTGGCTAGACATATACTTCTCTGCAAGTTGAACCTCACATGGGTTTGTATGCTGAATGTTGTCAGGTCCATGGAAGAACGGAAGACCGAAGACAGCCCTATACAAAGGTCACCAGATGCTCTGGCTTCTGTAAACGGAAAGAATTATTTAGCAGTTAACATCTTAGACATTTAGGTGGAGCCTCCCTCTAGAATTTAGAATGTCTCGAAAAAGGATTAGGGAAGGGTGGAAGGGCAAAGGAGGGGAACACAGCCACTCTGCCAAGGACAACTCCCCAGAGGAGTGGCCCTGAGCACCCGGGCAGGCGCTTTGTGCTTTACAGTTGTCGGATGGTATAATGCACTGTCTGGGACAAATGTTGAGTTGTCAGGACACCTGTACAATAGACACGAGAACCAAGACTGTTCTGGAAAACTAGCCTGTCCTTGTCTTTTTCTAGAAACTTCATGTACAGATGTGCTTCCTGAAGAACATCTAAAAGGTTTTCTGGCTCTACACACAAATTCTTGGGGTAGGCATGGAGAACAGCAGAAGGACTAAGGTGAAGCGAGTCCATGGAAGTAAGACTGTCTTGTTCGGGAGGGCTCCGTGTACGATTTTATGACTTAGAGGTGACATGAAAGACATAAACATTCAGTAGGAACTGTACTTCAGATGTTTAATTTTAAACTTCTTTTCAGCCAGCACTTCGTGGTGTGACCACCTTTCAAGACACTGGACAGAGGGAGGCTGTGAGACCATTGTCTTATCACAGGTCAGTGTCACAAGGTGTGCTACCCCAGGTGTGACATCTCACTACATTGTAGCTCAGTAGGTCAGAGTACTAAATGAGTTTTCAACTTACAGTGGGGCTTGTCAGGATGTCACCCCATCATAACGGAGGAACATCGGTGTTTCCCAGTTACTGAAAGCATGCCTTTTCTCTTTCTATCTGTGTTCTTTTGCCTCAGTTTCCCCTGTAGTCACTTTGGGGGGGGGATTGAGATGTGTGTGGTAGGGTCTTGGAGGGGAGCTACAGATGAATGTTGGCATCTCATGGTTCAGGGAACAGGTAAGAGAGAATGTGTGCCTTGGAGCCATCGTGATGTACACACCCTGTAAAGTCGTGCAGGACACATCCTGCTGAAGGGGAGGGGGTACCTGTGTGAATGTCCAGGCGAAGGTAAGGAAAGGTTGGAACACAAAAGAAAGGATTGGTTCTGGGGTGCTTGGGCTGCTCTCGGCCAGGTACTCCGAAGCAGGCCGAACCTGGAGAAGGTGTAGCTCCAGTTGACCTGGGCCAGAGAGACTGAAGGAAGTCCAGGAGTAGCGGGCGGACTGTAAGGACAAAGAAGACAGCAGAGGAGCTGGCTGAGTCTTGAGGTACTGGGTTCGGGCCTTCAGCACTGGCTGGTTCTAGTTTTACCCCAACTAGACACGGCAGTACTTTCATGCAGGTACTCAGGGATAGACCCTGAGTACTCCAGTGGCTAGAAAGTCAGGTTTCTGCCTGGGTAAAGGCTTCAGCAAGCAGGGCTTTCCATGACATCAGCACAGGGACTTGAGTGCAGGTCAGGGGGGCCGAGCTCTTGGCACATGTGCTGGGAGCAGGGACAGAAAGCTGAGGGTTTCTCAGTCAGGGTACATGAGGCCTCAGCCTCTAGCTAGCCTCTGAGGCTGTTCCATTCACGCCGCGTCAACATTTCCCCTTCTGTGGAAATGCTATTTTCAGCTTTCCGTGTCATTTCCCCCCTGCACATTATTGGTCACAGAAGAAGGGCCACGGTGCTTCCCAGGAACACACAGGCACACACCAGACAGTGGAGGAACCAGCTTTGTAGCAGTCGCAGGGATACTGTGGGAAACATCTTACTCAATGTACAAAGATACAGTCTTTCATTTTGAGTTTCCTCTGTGTGGAATACACACCACACTCAGACCTTTTGACTGTGTGTGTGTGTGTGTGTGTGTAGAGGCCTGAGTTTAATATCAGGCATCTTCCTTAACCACCCTCCACTTTGGATACCGAGTAAGGGTCTCTCACTGAGCACAGCGCTTGCCCATTTAGCTAGTCTGGTCATCGAGCTTACGCTGGGGATTTCCTGTCTCCTTCTCCTGCACACTGGGATTACAGGTGGGCTTCCACACCCACCCAACATGTATGTGGGTGCTAGAGATCCAGGCTCCAGCTCTCATATTTGCACAGCAAATGCTTTCTTCAGTAAACTGTCTCCCAAGTATGAGACTCAAATTTCACTGAAGAAACAACATGGGTTCGAGAGTTGAGACAGGACGGCTGAGGACGTAGTTCAGACAGCAGCGTGCCTGAATTGTATGCAGGAAGTGCCAGGTTTGATCTAAAGTAGCGTATAAAACAGGGTGTGGCCAGGGAAACGTGGCCCACAGAACCACCTAAGCAGGGCTCATGTGGGCTCACAGGGACTGACCTGGCAGGCATGGGGTCTGCATGTATTCATTTCATTTTATGTGTGGGTGATCTGCCTGCACGTGTGTCTGTGTGCCACATGTGTGCTTGGTGCCCACAAAGGCCAGAAGAGGGCATTGGATCCCCTGGGACTACAGTTACAGACAGTTGTGAACCACCACGTGGATGCTGGCAACCAAACCTGGGTCCTCTGCAAAAGAAACATGTGCTCTTAACTACTGAGCCATATTTTCAACCCTTTGAGTTTTTATTTTTTAATTAAGATTTTTAGACATAGTCTCATGTATCACAGGCTTGCTTCCAATTCACTATATGGCCAATGGTAACCTTGAACTTCTGATCCCCTTCCTCTGCCTCCGAAGTGTTAAGATTACAGGCATACACCAACCACACTTCATAATGTGCAATGCTGGGGATTGAACCCAGGGCCTTTTGCACACTAAGCAAGCATTCTACCAACTGAGCTACATCCTTAGTTCCTTTTAGTTTTAAGAAACAACACAATTGCTTAAAAACACTATCAAATAGACTCTAGACGACTCTTTGATCTGATTAAATGCTTTCAGCAATGTGGCAAGATACAAAAATCTGCATGTAAAAAGCAGTAGCTTTTCTATATACCAATAACCAACTCACTGAGAAGGAAGTCACTAAAAACATGCCATTTGTAAAGCATAAACTGGCCTTAGTTCAAGCAACATGACAAGAGAAAGAAAGAAAAGATACACAAACAGAGAAGGGAGAGGTTAACTGTCCCTGTTTGCAGATAACGTGACCTTGTCCTTAAAAGACCTTAAAGATAGAGGACACCTCTCCTGGAGCTCCAAGAGACTCCCCAAGCTGTGTAGGTGACTGCCATTTCCCTTGGCTGCCGCCTCTCAGAACTCGAAGGTAAATCTTTGCTGCTGAAGTCATTCACACTTTGGACACAAAGTTTGGAGGAATTGAGCTGGACCTGCCCCGGAAGCCTCCTCCCTGAGGACTTGTCTCTCATAGTATCAGAAGGAGCTATGCCGGCTGCCAAGGAAGAAAAGCAATCAATAGTCCTACCCAGCCATAAAGCCTCCAGACCACAACAATGACTAACTCTTCAGGATGTGGCGCAGTAGTGGCATGTTTACCTGGGGTTAACCAACAGCTGTCTCATTGGACCTAAGGCCCCACTCAACGGAAGGGAATTCATTCCTAGGGCTGGAAATTTAATCAACCAGCGCCTAGAAAGAGCAAAGATCTTCGAGAAGAACCAGCTACTACTGTGTTCCTGAAGCAATACAGTTTCTAACTATATTGAAATACTCTTCTTTATCCCCACAGGTAATGTAGCTCTCACCCCTCATCAAAGAAACTTCTTTTCCCAGCAGACAGAGAATACTACAGTGATCTACAACAGGCTAAAAATGCAGAGAAAGGTGACTATAGGGTGCCCATCCCTCACTGACACATCTACAGTGAAGCCTCTACATCTATGGCTCAGGGAACATCCTGAGGGAGAGTGCAGAAAGACTGTAAGAGCCAGAGGATCAGGATGCCTGCTGCTAGATCATATCTTCTGGAAATGATAGTGAAAATGCACCCACAAAATCTCAACAGTATGGTTGCCTAAACAAGACCAGCACAATGAGAACACTAGCCAACATGAAAATACGGATGGGCATCTTCACAAGGCTCCATTCTTAGGTTAAGAGCTACAGGCAGTCGATGGCTTCTGAGAAAGGGAGACTCAACCTTCTTCAGGGATGAACCAGTCCTCTTATAGGTTGTTCAGTCCCAAGTGGTCAGACCTTAAAGTACGCACGTAAGAGCAATACTAAATGCACTCAGGAGGTGTGTGTGTGTGTGTGTGTGTGTGTGTGTGTGTGTGTGTGTGTGTGTGTGTGTGTGTGTGAATAATAATTGTAGAAGGTGAGGTCATAAATTTGGAAATGCGAACTGGAAATCAATATAGAGATTTCTCAGAAAAAAAAATCCTGAAACTAGAACTATGACATGTCCCAGTTCTACCATTTTAAAACATTTCTGAAGGACTGCAAGTCAACAAACTACAGAAATACTTTTACATTCACGTTTCTTGCTGCAATATTTTCATAGACAGGAAATAGAACCAGACTAGATATCAATCAAGAGATGAGTGGATAAGGAAAACATGAAACATGCATATTCACAGTGGAATTTCATGCAGCTGTAAAGAAAAAACTGAGGTCATGACATATGCAGGAGAATGGATGGAACCAGAAATAACTGCTAAGTGAAATAAGTGACTGAAAAACACACAAATAACACATCCTTTTGCTCATCCATGGAGCCATAATTTAAAGCTGCATGTGTATTTGTGCGTGTTTATTTATGTGAGTGTTTGTAAGTCATGGAGCTAGAAAGTAGATCACGAGAAGGGGGAGGTCTTAGGGAAGGTGGGAATTAAAAAGGGTAGGGGGCTGGGGAGATGGCTCAGAGGTTAAGAGCACCGACTGTTCTTCCAGAGGTCCTGAGTTCAATTCCCAGCACCCACATGGTGGCTCAAAACCATCTGTAATGAGATCTGGTTCCCTCTTCTGTGTACATAATAAATAAATAAATCTTAAAAAAAAAAAAAAGGGTAACAGAAGCCTGTCACCGAAAAGCGGAGGGGTGTGAGTGTGATGGAGTGGGGGGCGGCAAGATGGCTCAGAGGATGAGGGCGCTCACTGTCAGTTGGATCCAGCGGGATCCCCAGGACTCACGCAAAAGCTCAAGACGGGACTGACCCCACAAAGCTGTCTTGTGACCTCCACAGGAGCACTGGGGCATGCATGCCCTGTTCCCACACCATGCAGGCACACGCACAGTGATGACGCATGAAATCAAACAGCAACCACAGAACAGGAAGTTCAGCAAGGGAAGAAAGGCAGCCATCGGACCAGGGGGGTGGGCCGTGGGGAAAGGGGCTGAGGGGAAACAAATGTTGGGACACGTATGCATGACGAGGGCAGAATGAAACCCAGCACTTGGTATGTTAACCCAAAAGCTACTAGTAAAAAAAATCTCTACTTTCCAGCCTAGATTGCTGGCGCATTCCTGTAGTCCAAGCACCAAGGAAACTGAGGCTGGAGGATCACCATTTTGAGGAGGAAAGACCCTAGCCCTTCAGGCTTACACCCCCAAGCCTCAGGAAAAGAGAAACTTCAAGCACCAGGAAATGAGAAACTAAAAATCTAGTTCCAAGGGCAACCTGACTTAGCCATTGTTCAATCTCCCTTGCAACCATATAACAATGTAAAGAGATTTCTGTTAAGAGATGTGCTCAACTGTGACTGGGATAGTTGCAGGTGTTCCAGGAAGGACCACTGTGACCTTTGTGTAAACTCCACTCCTGCCCTGATACCCCTCCTTGAGGTTTCAGGAAGAATGTACATGCGGACGTGGCTGTACCCACTCTGTGATCAGACCATGATTTTGTGAAACGAAATTGTATGGGAATTGTAACCTTATGGCTTTTGTGGGTTTTTCTTTTAAAAACCCCCATGTGGCTGCAGTAAGATGCGGCTCTTGCTTTTAGGAGCAGAGTTTGCCTGTCTCTACAGTTGCTAAATAAAAAAACCTCGTGCTGATGCATCAACTGGACTGGAGTCTGGGTTCTTGGGGCTCCCACTCGAGACCCCCAGATTTTGGGGTCTAACACTATGATACTTCCTACTGATTGAGAGCACTGGTAGTCTTATGGGAACACAAAGAAAATTTAGGATTATGGTCAAGTCTTGATTGGAATAGTCTATGAGGCTGTATCATCTCAGCTAGCTATCTTGATGTTGTCCTGAACAGTTTGTAGTCCAAAGCCAATCTTTGGGTGATGTTTGTCAGCTTGGTGGTGTTATCATAGTCCGTGTGGAGTCCTCATTGTGGGATTGCATCATCCTTTCAAAGACTTCAGAGGTTGCTATTGGGCATGGTCATGGTTCATTGCAGAAAATCTTTTTTGAGGGACATTTTTTTTTTCTGGATGATTTGTCCTTTATCTTCAGATGTTTCATTTGTCCAGTGTTCTTCAGATTCCTTAGCTTTATTCTCCTGAAAGACAAAAACAAAACCTTGCCCCAACCCTAACTTTGTGGAGGTTCCAAATCTAATCTTTATCAGTTTTGATTTACGGTTTCTCCTTAAATTTTTGTTTTACTTTTTAAAAGTGTTCTATCACCCAGAGCAGTATGGTTTCTTACAATAGGCATTAGGTTCTTTAATTGCTCCGGGAAAGAGTTTCTTCCACAATCACAGGAAAGGACTGAACAGAATTTGACATGGAGGCCTGTGTGAGGCCACTCAGGGAGTTTCCCAATGGCAAAGGCAAGGGATTAGCTTGTCTGTACCTTGTTTATCTACACTCATTAGTCCAATGTCTACCTTTGCCACACCTTCTGCAAAATCCAGAAGGGAGGTGTGTTTTGTTGGGATTATTTTTAGCAAAAACATTGTTTCTAGGAATGCCCTGTTTAAAGTCCCTTTTTAGGTGACCTTGTTTACTGCAATTGAAACATTTAATGTTTCTATTGGTTGTAGTATTAAGGCAACTCCATGTAGTTAAAAGGGAGGTTTATTTTGTGGGGTAATTTACAAGTAAAGGGATAGGTTACAGAATCCGGGAAAGATGTAGCGCAGTTCAGTGGTGTTCTCTGGAGAACTCTTTCAATCTACCTCCAGCGTCCAGGATCCAGGAATCAAGAGAGCCAGCGCATCCAGATCTCAGATCTTAAGGGCTCCTGTCTCTGCCCTGCCTTGTAGGCATGACAATTACTGAAGCCTCAGTGGGGGTAGTACTTCCAGATCAAAGCTGGAATAGCTACCCACTACATGTTTCAACTCTTCTTCAAACCTCTGGAAATCACTTCTCCTATCTATGCATCATTATGATCATGAGACTCAATATTTATTGTATCTTAGATTCATTCCTGCAAGGGTGCTGATCTTGCCTTTGATGGCCTAATTATCCTTTTGCATTGTGCATTCAAAAGCCAGAGTTTCAATTATTATCTGTCTAGCTTTTGAATTTTGTATCATTCTATCTACTGCTGAAGTCAATTTTGTAAGAAATTAGTGAAAGCTTCTTTTGGTCCTGTATAACTTTTGTAAATGACTCAATTTTCTTTCTTCTTCAATTCTGTCCCAAGCATTCAAGGCTGCTATGTGGCGTAAAGGTAGGGTGTGGTCATCATATAAAAATTGTCTTTGTATATCAGCATAATTGTCTTCTCCAAAAAGTTGATCTTGGCAAAATTCCACACCTCTGGCTCTACTTTGTTGTTCAATGGTCTTAGGCTCATCTTTCCACTAGGTCCTCCATTGCAATTGGGGACCAGCCTCTAAGACAGCTGTAACCAAATCTCTCCAGTTTTGAGGGATAATTCTATTACAAGTTGACCATGAGTTTAACACTGCTTCATGAAAGATTAGTGGATGCCATATGAGACTATTGCTTCTTTAAATCTCCTCAAATTGAACATTTGCACAGGAATCCAGTCAGTTCTTGCACAGCCTTGAGGATATCTGTCACTGAATAGTTCCTGTAAGGTTACTGGATAGATTAAGGCTGGCTGTTTGAAAGCCTTAGGCTGTTTCTCTGTAATCATATAATGCAAAGCTGAGGTAGGTTCACCTTTAAATTCTTCTGTCTGGGTCTGAATATCTCTATCATCTGCTTTAATAAGTTTTTCTGAAATTTTTACCTTGCACTCATATTTACCAACTTTTTAAATGTTAAAACAGAAATGATCAAACAAACAATATTTATAATTGACATTACATAAATCCCATTAACATTAATTATCCTCTCATTTAATTGTTCCATTTTCAGACCATCTAATGTATAGTCAAACAGAGACCAAATGCCTTCCATTGTAAAAACGTTTCCCATTTTTTAATGTGGGGGGGAAAAACTTTCTTTTTAACTAATTCCTCTCTTTAAGAAATCACAATTGACTCACCAACTCTGCTGATAATGACAATTCAGATGATGGTGTGGCAGCAGCCCGAGGAGGGGGCCTAGAGAAAGCCAGAACCCACCAGAAGAGGAAAGAAGTGAAAGATCCAGCCATCTGCATGGGAGAAGTGTATGAAAGTGGCTGACTCCTGTGGTGTTTGGAGTCCAAAAACCTATGGAGTTTGCTGCAGAGAGGGTGCAACAAAAACTTAGCCAGCGGGTTAGGGAGTCTGGCCCAGGAGCTGTGGAGATTCTGGCTGCATGCAGCTTGGGCCTGAGCCAGGCACTGCAAGGCCACAGGCAAGCAGCTTTTCCATGAATTCATGCCCCACAAGTTGGATGCCAGATGTTGCTCAAATTTTAAATTGATCTTATAATTAAAAACCCGGAGCCAGAATTGGGGCAAATACTGAAAGATCAGAGAGACAAAGGAACAAGCCATCCCTTACCTCTAGGACTCCTTAGCCTGAAAAGCTTTCCTCAGCTGAAAGATTTAGTTTCTATCTCATCACTCATTATATACCTTTCCTATGATATAGAAATGTATTATATAAAATGATAGGATAAAAAGGTAGATTATTGAATCTACTCCGAAAAGAAAAAAGGAGAATATGGATATGATAAAAAGGTAGATTATTGAATCTACTTTTAAAAAGCAACTACTAGTATTAAATATTTTACACTGGATTGGATTTTCATATATTGTATACAAACTTTGTATATTGATACAAATTTGAGTTTATTTTTGTTAGAATGTACTGTACATACATCTCTAATCTTGTTCAAGGTATTGTACTTATACAGCTCATTTAACAATATAATGCAAATTACTAGTCCTTGAAAATTATTATTACCAACTACTTAGGATTAAAGCAATGAAAGTTAGTAGTTTAGTCATTACAATCAAATTTGTAGTCAGATTAGGTATGTTTTTAAGGTCAAACAGAAATATTTTTAGATAAACAGGTAATCTTCAAACACTTCAGAGATCTACAGAATATAACATTTAAAATACTTTAATAACATAGATTCCTTTTTTATGACTATGAGATATGTCTATTTCTGACAGCACCAATCTATTTCAGAGATGATGGGTGTCAAAGAAACTCCATATGGAATTTACTTTCTTTGTGGCAATCTAGACACTAGGCTAGAAAGTGCCCTTGCTTTGACTGCTGACAGTATACTGTTCAAATGGACAAGCAGGACACAAAAGAAAGGACTGCTGAACTTTGCCAAGACAAGGTAGGAAGGCCCTTCAGAAAATTCTGCTTCACAGATGAATCTGTCCAATATGCTAGGCCTATAGGCAGTAGATGGATGCTCCAATGTTGCAGAGGAACCTTGGGTGACTGTCCAGGCAGCCAGCTGTTTCTGTCATTTCTCACATTTCTTGGAAGTCACTTGCTTGCACTTCCTGCTTACTTAGGTAATATTTCCTTCTTGGGTCTCTGAGGGAGTTGAAGACTAGATAGTTATAGTTTTCCTTGTTAACAAATTTAGAAGAGAAACTCACTAAAGAGGAGTAAAGTGTATGAATCTGAAAGACATGAAAAGATAGTTTTGGGTTGGTAATACAAGTTAGGAGAGAAAGTGAGTTAGGTACAACATTTTTGACTCACAAAAATAGGATAGAAATGGAGTATTTTCTCTGAATTTGTCAAATGTTTATAGATTTGACATTATTCATATAATTCTTGACTGTATATATTGTATATACTTATTGTACTTATAGTATATAGTTTTTCTTATATTAATCATAACCTTTTATTGTTTTAGACAAAAAAAAAGGAAATGTGGTGATGTATTGTGTACCCTAATAAACTCTGCCTGAACATCAGAGGACAGAACAAGCCACTAGATTAAACATAGAAGCCAGACAATGGCAGCACACACCTTTAATCATATCACTCAGGAGGCAGAGATCTGTCTGGATCTCTGTGAGTTCAAAGCCACCCTGGACTACATGAGATTGACTCAGTCTAGGAGAGAAACAGAGCCAGGCAGTGGTGGTACACATCTTTAATACCAATATTTGTGAGTCACATACCTTTAATCCCAGAACTAAAAAGGAAGTAATATGGTGGGCAGAGAAAGGTATATAAGGTGTGAGGAGAGAGGAACTGAAGTTTTTGGCTGAGGAAAGCTTTTCAGGCTGAGAAGTCCTAGAGGTCAAGAGGTGGCTTGTTCCTTTGTCTCTCTGATCTTTCAGTATTTGCCCCAATTTCTGGCTCTGGGCTTTTATTATAAGACTGATTTAAGATTTGAGCAACAACACCTTGTTTCTGAGGTTGGACCGTCTTTGCTATTTCTGCCACCAAGTTTCAATTCTCCTGTCTCCGTCTTCTACCTCTCTGGGATTACAGAAACAAGCCACCTAATCCCGCCTGTGGGTTTGGAGGATCAAAGCCAGCTTTTCGGGTTTGCATTGCAAACTCTTTAACCCACTGGGTTCTGATGACGACCCAGACGTAGTAACGCCACTTAGTGAAATGGTGTTCTGGCTTCATCCAATATTCAGTCACCACACTGAACAATGCTCCAAACGGTGGCTTTTCAGAGACCATGTATGGCTGGTGGGATCTTTAGAGAAGGGAGATTTTTTATCATTGCTCTTCAAATCACAACATTATTTCCATCTCTAGATAAGAGAAAATAATGGCTGTGTATGCAAACATAGGACTCATGACTCATGGTGAACAAAGCCAGCCCCCATGGAGTGACTCACAGTGACTTAAGAGATGGGAGGAAGTGGACCCAGGGATCAGGATGCCCACTCATGTTTGACTGTGAGTTGGCTAGATTTATAACAAATGGGCTCTGATTTGGGAAAGGTATGAACTTGACCTACCAGGTCATTGGGAGTCATCTTCGGTTCACTCGTATTTACTGTCAGGAGGGCACAAGATCAGAGGATATGGTTGAAAGTCAGTAAACAAGTACAATTCGAGTTACATCACTCAGGCACGCAAAGTGAGGCTGGGGATGGGCAGCGAAAGGAAGTTCTAGGACCATGTTAGAAGTACTGAATACAACTGGGCCTTACTGTGTTTACCTCTGTCCTCCCATCTCTAGTTAATGTGGTGGGGACTGACTACTTGTGAAGGGACCCGAGTTCAAAGCTGTGTGCCAGCATTTAAGAACATTGAGGCAGTTGAGAGGACTGCATTGAAATAACACCCCTTTCTTCTGCATGAACTCTGGCCATAGCTTATGCTCTTGAAGGACCATTCTTATTCCATAAATCTTTAGGGATGAGCCAGTCCACCTTCTCAGCCCTCATCATAGGAGGTGTCAGGTGGACCAGGAGTCAGGAATAGGGAAGTCAGAGACAGGAAGGGATGGATTTTGGAGAGTGAGACCCCTCACTGCTCTCCATTAATCCTCTACCATTGAGCTAAGTGTTGGGTGGACAAGACCTAGAAAGAATTACTATAGAGCAGGGGGCACTTGGAGGCCTAGGGTGCTTACATCTTCCCCTGGAGTCCTGGAAGCTGGGCTTCCTTCCCTGGACCAAGCCCTGCCTCAGCTGCCATCATGGACCTCAGAGGGAAGCATGCTGTCCTACGTCCACTTCTCTCCTGGATGAGTGACTTGAGGGGGTTAAAACAGTCCAAGGACAGGAACAAGGTGTGTAGATGATGAGAAAAGAGCCAGGCAAAGTAGTACAGGACTATAATCCTAACACACAGGAAGCTTGAGAGCGGATTGTAAATTTAAGACCTGCCTTGAGGCTTTATCTCAAACCAAACCAAACCAAACCAAACCAAACCAAACCAAACCAAACCAAACCAAACCAACCAAGCAACCAACCAACCCACCAACCAACCAACCCACCAACCAACCAACCAACCAAAGAACTTCCCCACTCCACTCCCAAAGGGGCCAAAGGAGGGGAATGAAACAAAAGCAGTGTAAGAGAGGGTGTGATCCAAACGTCATAGACATGGGATTACTACGCTGGTAATCCACCATCCACTGCAAAATGAAACTTTTCTGATGAGTCTTGAGAGAAGCATTATCTATGAGTATAGTTTTATGTCATTAGGAGTTGGTTTAATACTGTGCCCATTTAGCAAAGTAATAGTAGTAGGTTCCCCTCTAGGGCCTAGGACCTATTTAGTTATAGGTTCATTTTTGTCCATGATAATGGTACTACGTATGGGTTTTATCTTGTGGAGTGGTAATTAAATCCGATCTGAAAGTGATTGGTTACTCCCACGATGTCAATGCCACTATTGTGACAGTGGGCATACTTTGCCAGGCCAGTCACTATTGACGCTTGTAGGGTTCATAGCTGGATAAGACTGATGATTGCTTTTCTCCACTGGTAGCATGCATACACACACTTTCTAGTACTAGGAAAGTTAGCCAGCAGGGGTGAGGTTTCCAGGTGAGTACCAGCTTGATTTCTCCGTGTTCCGTGACTTAAGTATGTGGTGTCTACAACAATAGGGTATTACTGTCAAGTTATGCAGAATAGGCAGGGGCACTGGCGATATCCTGTAATACCTGAGTGTCTGATACCTCACTTGGCCTAAACTCCAAGCATGTAACTCATTCCTGGCAGTGGGCTTTTTATTTATTAGCCTGCGGTATGTAGAAGGGGCATTGTTGGTCTATGATGTGGTGACTTCATTTTAACACATTTTCTCTTTGCATATAATAATATGCAGGTTTCCCTATGAATTTTTTGAAAGATATTTGGTGTTATATATTTCTCCCTGAACTCCCTCCTCTATCTTCCCATTCCCTCACCCCAATTTATCCTTCCTGCTCCGTTATTCTCCTTTAATTCTTTATACCACTGTGTTCTGTCTCTTGTCCCTTGAGAGCCCAGTCTCCATTAATAATAATAAAAATTCCTTAATAATTTCTTGACCCCAATAGGCATTCCAAATGAAACACACATGTATGAAGATTCAAAGTTTGCAACATTTGTCTTTCAGGGTCTGGGTTACCTCACCCAGACTTACTGTTTCCAACTCCATTTATTTGCCTACAGGTTTCATGATTTTATTTTTCTTAATGGCTGATAAAACTAATTTAATTCCTTTTTTGGTAAACAGAATGACCCAAAGCAGCTTGGGGAGAGGAAAGGATTTTTTTGGCTTATACTTGAATATCATAGCCATCACTGAGGAAAGCCAATGGAGGAACTCAAGGTGGGAACCTGGAGGCAGAAACTAAAGTAGAAGCCATGGAGGAACTTACTGGCTTGTCTTTCTGCTTATGTTCATCTTCCTTATACACCCAGAACTACTTACCCAGGGATGGAACTGCCCACAGTGAGCTAGACCCTCCTCCATCAATTTGCAATCAAGAAAATGCCCCCACAGACATGCTCACAGGTCATTCTGATGCAGGCAGTGTCTCAATTGAAGTCCCCTCTTCCCTTGTGTCTCCCAGGAGTAGCCACCTCAGTATATACAATGGAGTTTTACTTGACCATACAGAAGGATGAAATTCTGTTATCTTCAGGAAATGGAGATCATATTAAGTGAAATGAGTTAGACTGAGAAAGGCAAACAGCGTGTTTTCTCTCTATGTGGAGCCTAGATTTTATAGACATAAAATCATGTATACATATGACGTGAGACTGGAAGGAAGACTTGAGGAATGGAGTATAGAGGGTGAATAGGTTCAAAGTATGTGATATATTTGAATGAAAACGTGTTTATTAAACTTATACATAATGGATGTGTGCCAGGACCTTAGCTTTAATACTATACTAATATGGTTATCCCCAGGAAGGAAAAATGTAGCTATCATTTTATTTCTTTATTTTTAATTAAAAAAAAATAGCTTTGAGGCGCAGTGTTCTATGACCCAGGTCAGCCTCAAACTTATTGTGTAGCCAAGACTGGTCTTGAAACACTAATACTTCTGCCTCCACCTCCCAAGTGCTGGAGATACAGGTGAGACATTGGACTCAGTTGTCTGTCTTTGTAAATGACATCTCGTCCAAGGTATGTGCCTATTTGTGTGCGTATTCTGCAACGTAAGTTCTTCTTCTTCTTCTTTTTTTAATATCCCCAAAGCAGCATTTATTTACTCTTTTAAGTCCAAAACATTTATTTTAGCATTCTGGTATTTCATAACCACCCATCATGATTGACACAGGTTGACACACATGATGCTGTCAGGATACACAAGAACAGTAGTCAAAGAGTTACAAAAAATAAATCCATGATTCTTAATCACAACCAAAAAAAAAAAGTTACACATATCCAAACTTCTGAGCACTGCATTGAAAAGAAAGTGTGCGCACGTCATCATTTCAGAGGCACAGCAAGGGCTGCTGAAAGCTCACGTTAAACAGTCTATAAAGCTGATGGTGAGGGAACAAGGTGTCGCTGGGTCAGTTTCCATTAGCAGAAGGAAGGGGTGAGAGGGTCGAATTCATTTTTGCATGCACAAAATGTACTGCTTAACAGAACACTATCAGCTTGTTTTAAATAGCAGCCATAGCCTATGTTGGCTAATTCTCCTTTCTACACTCAATTACCATCACCTAGATTTGCCAGAGATCAACAGACATAATAAAATGCTTCATTCAGAACACTTCTCTGCACAATTCAAAAGGGAATGCCCTGTGGCTCAAAGCAACCATCAGTCCAGCAAATGCCCATGAAGGTTTATCTGAAACTGCTTCCCAAGGGACAGGAGGGCAGATCTGAATAGCTGTGCTGCCAATACAGATAGGTTTAGCACTAGATATAGTGATTGTGGCAAGGAAGAATCAGTAATGATGGGGGGAGTGGGTGAAGGAAGGGCCAGGGACCTGAAGGGTCTTCAGTTGCCTTCTCCTGCTTCTTCATGCTGCTGGTCGCTCATCCAGAGGGTGAGGTTGTCTCGCAGCAACTGCATGATGAGAGTGGAGTCCTTATAGGAATCCTCATTTAATGTGTCCAGCTCAGCAATGGCATCATCGAAGGCTTGTTTGGCTAAGAGGCAGGCCTGCTCTGGTGCATTCTGGATCTCATAGTAGAACACAGAAAAATTGAGGGCCAGGCCAAGCCAGATGGGATGTGTTGGCTGCATGTGCTCTTTGCTGATTTCGAAGGCTTCCTTGTATGCGGCCTCAGAAGCTTCAACCACACTGTTTTTCTTCTCCCCAGAAGCCACCTCTGCCAAGTAGCGGTAGTAATCGCCCTTCATTTTCAGGTAGAACACCTTGCTCTCATACTGGAAATCATTGCAGTTCTTGATGAGAAACTTGTCAAGCAGAGCCAAGACATCATTGCAAACTGTCTCCAGCTCCTTCTCAATCTTCTCCTGGTAAGCTTTAACTTTCTCCAACTTCTTTTCATTTCCATCTGCCATGGTTTTTTGCTCAATGCTACTAATGACCCTCCAAGAAGATCGCCTGGCACCAACTACATTCTTGTAGGCCACAGAGAGAAGATTTCGATCTTCATTAGATAGAGGTTCATTCAGCTCTGTCACCTGCCTTTAAATTGCCTGAAAGAAAGCCCACATAAACCCAGAGGGAAGCCAGGCAGAGTGGTGCACACCAGTGATCCCAGCATTTGACAGGTAAAGGCAGGATCATCTGGAGTTCAAGGCCAACCTCAGCTACTTAATGTGTTTGAGGACAGCCTGAGATACATGAAAACCTATCCTGTTTCAAATCTTTGAAAGGGAGTTGGGGGTTCTAACACAGAGGTACCGTGTCTGCCTGGCGTGAGTGAGGGTCTTTGATGGACCCTGCAGTGGAAGAAGGAGAAAAAATCGTAAGTTGTTCTTACTTGGAAGTTACTCAGTGGTTCTCAACCTTCCTAATGCTGGGGCCCTTTAATACAGTCCCTCATGTTGTGGTGACCTCTGGCCATAAAATTATTTTTGTTGCTACTTCACAACTGTAGTTTTGCTAAAGTTACGCATCATAATGTAAATATCTGTGCTTCCCAATGGTCTTTTGGGGATCGTGACCCACAGGTTGAGAATAACTACAGTACGTGAATCTGAAATATTCATGCTGTGCATGTGATCTTCAGAGCAAGCAGCCAGAGCAGGCTTCCATAGGACATACTGTCTGTCCCTGTCTCCATTCCTTCTGCCCATCATGAACCCAGTCCTTACTTTTAAGTTAGCTTGTCTCACACATCATTATTTCCTTCTATTTGATCCAGTTGGCATTTCCACCAACACTAGGTGGAAATTTGGGTTATTTTAAGAGTTTTTTTTTTTTTTTTTTGCAGTCTGGAAAGTCCCTTTTGTTGCTCTGATCACAAGGAAAGTCATACATCCCCTTGACATCCCCCCCCCTCAAATCAGGACTAGTCTTGAATCTGTTTCCAAAATAATGGCACCATTAACTGTCATAGGAGCATCCACAAATCTGTTACAGCTTTTGATCTCAGTGCTTTATGTGTGTTATATGACTCTGGGGGGCAGAGCCAATGGCTCAGGAGGGATAAGGAACTCACTTAAAGGCACACAGGTGGTGGGAGGCAGAGGCACGTGAAAGCCATGCTGTGTGGCTCCTCAGTCTTGTATTCATGCCATGAACAGCAGAACTTCAAAGATGAGCGAGATCTTAAACCGGAATGCTGAGATTTTGCTTTCAGGAGGCTCAAAAGTCCCTTGAGAATGGGAGGTCGAGAGGCATGGTGGGCTGGCCCCGATGGAGGTTTTGGCCTTACCATCTGGGTGTCCTGCCACTGAGTTGGAGGGCATCTGTCAGTTAATTACTCCAGGCTTTGTCTCTGAAGGACAAGTCTTGCCATAGTTCTGATTCAGGCGGAAGTTCTGCAACAGTGCCACTTCTGTCCTAACCTGGAGGACCCCAGGGACACTGCAGCGAAGCAGACAATTCCCACAGGTGTCACTTTGTCCCAGTTACGCCATCTGGGCTACAGGACCCTGGGGACATGACTTCCCTAAGCTGAGACAGTGCAGTTCTGCTGCCCTGAGAAAACAAAATAATTGTTCCTCTTGGCATTGGGCTTGAACCTAGGGCCTCATGCATTTTCGACAAGCATCCTGCCACTGAGCTGCATCCCAAGCCCACAAAATGTAAAATCCTTGAACAGCTGACCTAGCACAAACACAGACTGAGTAGCCGCAAAAGTGTGGTTGTACAATGCTCATCTGTATGCAGTTTCTTTTTTCCTTTTTCCTTCTTTCTGTTTATGTTTAATTGTCTTACCTTCTTAATTTCACATCACTCTCTGGCCCCTGCCCTCCTGTTTATGGTTACTGTCCTCTGGCCCTATTTTCCCATGATATGTAATGCCACAGTTGTGTATATGTGTTTATATAATATGTGAGTGTGTATACATCTACACACACATTTATGGATCCAGTATTCGGGGATTATCAACTTACTAAGATAGATTGAGTTATAAACACTTGACAAGGGCTTGGTTCTGCACCCCAGCAAGCTTTCTGGAGAGCCTTTTAAGACTGATGTTGTATGTTGTTTTAGTCTGTTCACTGTTGCTATAGTAAAATACCTGAGACCAGGAGTTTTTTAAAGACTAGAGACTCATGTCAAAAGTGGGAGAGTGAGTGGGTACATACAGTAAAGAAGAAACACACAGAGCTGCCTTGCCTTGAAGCAGTCACCTCTGCTGGTCCTCCGGATGACCTTAAGCATCTCTTAAAAGCCTTACTTCCTACACCACCACAATGACAATCTAATTTCAACCTAAGTCTTGGTGCAAATCATATAATTATATATCTACCTCATTCTTTTGAATAATGGTAAATATCCCATGGCACGGTTACACCAAATTTTCTTCAGTTACTTCTCTATTAGTGACAAATGTATTTGTTTCTATTTTTACCACTCTATGAACAAATGCAACAGCAAGTGTCCTGGGACTTATGTCTTATGTGCTGGTAATCTTTTTTAAATGATACTTTTATTTATTCCTTGAAAGTTTCATACATGCATACATTTTATTTTATCTTCCTCCAACTCACCTCAGGACCCACCAATTCATCTTCCTCTCAACTTCATATGCTCTCACTGTCTTTACCTCTCTGAATCCATTTTGTGCTGACCACTCTTCAGTTAATGGTTCTATACCCATAAACACAAATATTAAGAAGATAATTTGACAACATGATCATTCAGGGAAACAGCAGAATTCCCCTCTAGGGCCTATGACCTCCCGAGTCAAGGGAGGCCATTTTATGATATCAGACATGAAATTCCTCCCGTGGACCAAGCCTTTTATCCAATCAGAAAGTGGTTGGTTACCCCATAACTGTCCTGCCACGATTGCATCAGTGGTCACAGCTTGCCTGGCAGATCAGTAGCATCAGGGTCGAGCGCTGGATAAAACCACTGGTGTCTCTTTTTACCCAGCAGCTTGCATAACACTTTCCAGCACTATGAAAACTAGCCAGCAGGGGGTTTACTGGTCAGTTTAATTTTGATTTCTCAATGTCCTGCAACCAAAGTGTATAGTATCTTTGGCAATAGGGTCTTACCATTTAGTTATGGTAGGCAAAGGAGTAATGGAAACAGCCTGTGCTGTTTTGGGGTGTCTCTGAGGCCTCCCTAGCCAGTAACTTAGAGAGAGGTACTCCATGTCTGACACTGCGATTACCATCAAATAACTCCTGTCTTCTGCAAATAGTATTGTTCACCCATGCAGGGTACCTCTGCTCAGGCTCCTTTAAAATATATATAATTATTTTTAAAGGAGCTTAAAATGAGTAGATTTCCACCAAGTGTCTTCATAGAGCCTCAGTTTTGGTTATTCCCCTCTAACCCCTTGTTATCCTCTATTCCCCATCCTCATCTCCTTCTAAACCCTTAACCCAGAGTGGCCCCCACCCCATTCTTTCAAGTCACCTGTGTCCTACTATCCCTTCTAGTTGTATTTATTTATTTTTTTTGCTTGGGTTGTAAGATTGTAGGTTTCCATGCAGCTTTTTAATGCATCCTTCATTTTGGGTATATCTTCTTCCACCCACTGTGGAGATCTTATTTCTGTAGGAAGTATTGCCAGAAATGGGATTTTTAAGCACCAGATGTCTTTCTCAGGTGGTTGATACTTTGCATTTCCACTGTGCATAACTTATAGATACAATTTCTCTATTACATACATACACACACACTACATAATAATAAACAGGTTTTTTTTTTTTTTTTTTTTTTTTTTTTTTTTTTTTTTTTTGGTTTTTCGAGACAGGGTTTCTCTGCGGTAGCTTTGTGCCTTTCCTGGAGCTCACTTGGTAGCCCAGGCTGGCCTCGAACTCACAGAGATCCACCTGGCTCTGCCTCCCGAGTGCTGGGATTAAAGGCGTGCGCCACCACCGCCCGGCCTAAACAGGTTTTTTAAAGAAATTAATACTAATGCTTTTCAAACTATTCCACAAAATAGAAAAGGAAGGAATGCTACCAAACTTGTTTTTACTGAATTTACAGTACCCCATGACAAAGCCAGATAAAAATAAAACAACCCATAAAAAGAAAATTCTAGACTGATTCCCATGGTGAACATAGTTGCAAAAATCCTGTCCTGCTTTATGTTATTGTCTCTGCGTCTGCTTGTCACTTCCATCTCTCTTGGGGAGAGACCCCGGGTTTGTGGGACCTAGTGGGAGGCAGGAGTTCACACTCCATGGGCCGGCTCTTCTCTTTACCTAGTTAGTTCAGGGTAGGTCTGTGACCAGGGCTGGGCCAGGTGGAGGACCCCACCTGAACTGTGACCAGGGGAGGAACAAACGGGGATTCTTGTCACCGAAGGTGGAGAGGAAGCTGGTGTGGGGCACTGTCCCCTGGGCCTGCACTGTCACCCAGTCTCTCTTGCTTAGTCTCTTCGCCACACCTAGTGGCCCAGCCTTCCTGTCCTTCGTCATCTAGCAGTGTGTTCTTTTTTTTGACTCAGTTAGTCAGAGTTGATTTTTATTATCGATAAGAACTATGATTTGTTAGCAGTGTTATTCCTGCACTCCTCTCTACTACTCCCTGTTGGTCAGAGGCCCGCTGAGGCTGCCCTGCCCTCTGCCCTTTGGGGGCATGGCTAGCACACAGGTGCCATCCTTTCCTCTCCTGGGAAAGAGGGGCTGTCCAGGTCTGACGGGAAGCCAGCATCCTGGGATGCACTCACAGCTAGTTTCTTGTCACAAAGGTGTGATTTGCTGAAGAGTGGTAGACAGTTGCGGTCCTTAATTCAAACTGGCTTCCCTGGAGAAGGAAGAGCACTGTGTGGAAGAGTCATGGGGGGCTCAGGCTCTGCATTGGGGATCACTGGGGATTTCTCAGAGGGTCATTCAAAATACTGCTTGTCTCTGTTAAGATATGCCTCCTGTTGTGTGTCCTATTTCCTGTAATTTATCAAGTATTACTCAGAGTAAATTAAAGGACACTTAGATGTGGGTTGGAAAGCGACAAGGCAGAGTGGTCATTGGTAATGTGTGCCTGTAATCCTTGCACTTGTCACGGGTGGGCAGAAGATGCATCTTGTCACCTGAACGCAGGAACCCTCTACTCTGCCATGTTAGACTTGAACTTTTCTGGGGATCTGCCCAGAGTGGTCCCCGTTGGTGAAGTTGTGTGGTTCTGAGGAGCTCTGCTGCCTCTGTGCCAACCCTTACTGATAGAGCCTTCGCTTCCTTGATTTTTGACAATGTCTGAAAATACCGTTACTGGCCCATCTGGGGACTTGTCTCATGTTCATTATGGACTTTGGAATATTTTTACACTAGCCTTAGAATTTAAATCTTAACTTTCAAAGTGCCTCCTTCTAATTTTGAATTGTCATTAACTTTGCATATATATATGTGTGTGTGTGTGTGTGTGTGTGTGTGTGTGTGTGGTTATAAAAGCAATGTATGTTTAATATAAAAGACAGAAATGCAGAAGTGCCCAAAAGAGAAAAAATGTAAAATAATGTAATCCCCCCACTCAAACAGAAATATTTTAACATTTTTTATTTTTGAGATAATAATATAATTGCATTTCTCGCTCCCCTTTCCTCCCCCAAACTCTCTCATAAACCACTTCCTTCTCTCCTTCAAACTCATGACCTTTTTTCATGGATTATTTTGTATGGAATATTTTCTTTCTTTCCCTCTGTGTTTATCTACTTATAGTATTTTACAGTCTCCTTACAGCAGGAGGGGAGAACTCGCTGCCTTGCGAGGTTAGCCTTCCCGGGCTTTAATGGATCACTTCTGTTCAGAACCGGGCACTTCAGAAGCCGTATTGCTCACTCGTTTGGTTGCCTCCACTTTGTAACTACCGTAGCCATGACAATGATTTCAGCAGGACTTGACCCGTGATGACCCTTGTTCATCTCCATCTCTCTTCACTCTATCTGGATGTTTAATCTTAACTTTGAGGCAGGGGTCTGGCTACATGGCCCAGGCTGTCTCTAAACTCCTGGGGTCAAGCAATCTTCCCAAGTCAGCTTTCTAAGCTCCTGAGACAGCAAGGCACTCATCCCCACACCATTAGGGGATGAATCTCCAGGCCTCTTATCCAGCTTTGCCTATTTGTAATCATGTGTGTCTAGCTGAATGCATGTCTGGTTTTCCACTCACCCTTATTAAAATCCATTAATGACAACATTAATAGGTATGTTTATGTACATGTTTATATACTTTTGTGTTCTTTGGTCCCACTTCCTGTTTTTCTTGCTTAGGGATATTATAGCATCAGTCTCTTGAATGGGGCAGTCCAGGGTTTAAATATTGTTTCTTGTACTTCTGTGATCCTGAACATCTGGGATGCTGTCATTCATCTGAGGAATAGGGGGAAGGGGATCTGAGAGGGCAGATGTTCAGCAGTCTCGGGAGTCCCGGAGGAGAACCCACCCACCCACCATCACAAGCACTATACAAAACTAGATCTTCATCGGCACTCCAGAGCCCAGAATGAGTTTGTCTCCTTTTCTTCTTTAAGCTGAGATAAGGGGCTGTAGCCGCCTGGAGCTTCACTAGACTGAGATGTCAGTGACTGGCAGCCGATCGTTGGAAAATATTTGAGAAGTAAGGGAACAGAGCAGCAGAGACGGAAAGAGGAGGTAGGTGGGGTAGGGCAGGGCTGGGTTTGGGGTGAGTTGGGGCTCATAAGACAGGGTGGAGTTCAGTCGGTCCCCTGTGGTCAGTGTCCTGGCTTTGGGTCATCTGATCATTGTTTAATTCTTTACTGTTTCTTAGATACACTGTTTTTTATTGAACCACACACCTTGAGGCTTATCCAAGTTCACATTTACCGTTCCTCTGACTGCTCTTTATGTACAATAAAATGCAGAGTATTGAGGTCGGGGGAGCAAGTGAATCTCATCACATCCTCCATTGAGATGTGAACAAAAAAGTGTGCAACGGACATGAGCCTACTCATACCTATGATTTATTGAAAAAGAGGGTAGGATCTTTGGGGGGCCTGAGGGTCTATCCTGGAGGAACCATAAACAACAGGAGAACCAGGAACTCCATACATTCTCCCGTCTAGTCCCATGTGTGGGGGCCTAGGAGTCTGGCCTGAGTCCTGGCTTAAGAGTCCCCGAAATATATGAATGGGTACAGTTTCCAAGCACCCACCACTTACCTTCTCCTTGGGGGCTTAGGTCCGGCCCTCGTGGAATTCCTAAGGAGCATGGCGCTGACAGCAGGTGTGTAGTGAGGACTGAGAGCAAAACGGTTATGAGAATGTCAGTGAGTTTCAGAGCTTAAGTTCTTCACCATTTTGTGCAACTTGGGACGAGGTGAAGGTCTAGAAGAGGAGACCAGAACCAGAAATATCGACGCTGTTGCACTGACCTTTTTCCTTGCTCTGAGAGGAGGACTTTCTTGCCTCTGCTCAGAAGAAAGAGCCAGGGACATTTTGGTTGCGTTGAGTTGTGTCTCTACACTAGGTTGCGAGGGTCTTTAAGACTTGCTACTTCGGGGGCTTCTGTTCTTTTCTTTATTTCTGCCAGAGAGCTGGGACCATTACTCAGGGATGGCCAGTAATCATTCATCCACTAAATAAATAATTACCACTGATGAAGGCTGGTCCTGCAGAGGGTGGAGACCTGGGCTCTGCTCTCAAGTCTCAGCATTCCTCTCTACCTGCACACATCCACCCACACCATTCCCTCTCTGGCCTTCTCATTGGCTCTAGGTTTTTTGAACTTGGGTACCACTGTCATTACTGACTAAATCATTCTATGTTTTGGGGACTTCCTTGTGTGTTGGAAAGCTTCTGGCAGCATCCTGGTTTCTGCCTAGTAGCCATTATGTCTCACTCAGGCTGTTAACATCAAAGCAACTCGAGATGTTGCCAAATGTCTCCTGGGAATAGAACCACTGAGCTCTTTGAATTTTATTTCTTTTAGGGCCACATCTTCCATAGAGTTTGCCTCGGTTACTTCTGCTCATGCTGACAGCTGTCTTTAGTCTCTGGACCATTTGTAGCTACTGCTATACAGTTGAGGATATAATTATTCACCCCCCCTTTTCTTTTATCTGTTTGTGAAGAAGCAGATCAATGAGAATGGTCCTGGGGAGGTGGGTTTCCTTTAAGCGCATGAACTTACTGTATCTCCTGGAGCAAGCTGCTTCAATTCTGCCAAGGAGAGCCCAGTTTCTTCAAGTGCAAAATCACATCCAGAGCTACGCCAACCACACATCATCGAAGACATAGAGGAGGCATGTGGGGAGGCTTCTAGGTCGCAACTCTCCTTAAAGTGAAATTGATTTTTACGTGTTATAGAGTTAGTTTCTGTATGGGGTTTACTTGAAATAATTATGGTAAATAAAATCTGTCCATGTTCTTAAAGGCTTCTCTAACATTGGACATTGAGATTTCATTTGTACTGAATTGTGTCTCCCCCTAGGTTGAGAGTACCTGCAGTGTTGGTTACTGTGGGGACCTTTAATTCCTACTCCTCCTGTCTCTTCCCCTCTCTTTCCTTTCTCTCTTGTCTCTCCTTTCCTCTCCTCCTCTTCTCTCTACTCCCCAGCTTTCCTTCTCTCTCCTTCCCTCCCCTCCCCTCCCCTCCCCTCTCCTTCCCTCCATCCATAGACTCTGACTGGCATCAATCTTGTACTTCTCCTGCCTCTGCCTCCAGAATGCTGGGAGTGCAGGAGTGCACCACCATATTTACCATCGGGGCCTCCTATTGGGAAAGCTACGACTTTTCCAGAACTGTCTTGCCAGTTCTCAAATTGTATCTCATTGTCCACTATTGACTCATGGCCACTGTAAGATGCAGGGACACTGCACTAGTACATGACAGACTGTTTCAGCTTCACAGTAGAAAACGTGAAGGAGAAAGGAGGCAGAAGATGGGTGCTGTTCTAGCCAAGCAGCAGGTTTGACCTCGTGCCCTCTACATGCCACCCTCCTTATTCAGCAGAGGCTCCAGCACCTGAAGCTGTGGAAGGCAGGCAGCCAGGAAGACAGCTCCATGGGCTTTCACAGTGTAGCCTGTCTTCTGAATTTCCCCATGGTCCCAGCATGGCTAGGGGTGACCCCTTACAGGGACAGTGGCTCAGCTCTGGGGGTGGGAGTCAATCTATCTGTCGATGGTCAGGTTTCCTTTCCTCTTGGCAGGCTCTGTAGTTGGAATGGGAGGCTCCTCAACAAGGAAGTAATTAAACAAGTCAGACAATACTGCCTCGCTTCTGAAAAGCCATGGGTTTAACCAGGATTAGAAGTACTGATGTGAAGTGGCATTACGAACAGGGCTCACCGGCGGGCACAACTTGGCATTTATGATTACTTTTGTCCAAGGGGCATTTGTTGATCTGAAGAGCAGGCTGAGAAATGAGTTATTTTTGAAAATTACAAAGTGGCTGGGATTCGATGGTTGGAATCTGTTGTTCACTTTCTTTTCTAGAGTGTGTGTGTGTGTGGGGGGGGCGGGTTTCTGGAAAACATTTTGGCACTTAGAGCCAAGACCCTTCAGGGCTGTACTGTAGCTCTAACATGAACTCAAAGTAGACTGCTGTCAAAGAAAGCCTCGGTTCCTCAGCTGTCACTTAGTTATTGGGTATCACAGTAAGTCTGAAGCCTTGACCTTGCCGACTGTCAGTTCCCCTAACAGCTTACCAGAGCAAATAAAGATCCCACCTGGAAGAAGATGCTATCTGAGGTCTCAATTAACTTGTATGGATACATTTTCAAGTCTGATGCCCAAATCATAGTAAAAGTAAACAAAGGAAGGGAAAAAGGGCACAGATAAATAAGAACTAGCACATACAAGAGGCACGAGAGTGCTCAGGGTCCTCCTCCTCCTCCTCTTCCTTCTTAAACTTCTCTTTGAATTGTTACATTTTCACATTGCACATGGGTTGTATTCCTCCCCAAGCCCCTTACATCCCTTGTTAGTCCTCCACTCATCCCCCAGACAACCTCACTTCTACTTTCAAGTTGTGGCCACAAATGAAAGAACAAATGTCATCTGTGTCCTTCTGAGACTGGCTTAATTCACTTAGTGATCACCACCAGTTACATCCATTGTCTAGTGAATGACATTACTGTGTTCTCTATGGCGGAAGAAAAATCGACTGTGGTGACCAGAGGGATGGTTCCGTGAATGGAAGGGCTTGGCACAAGCATGAGGACCTGGGTTCAGACCCCTGGCACCCATGTAAAAAGCCAAGAGTGGCCCTCCGTATTCAACTGTTTCATGAAAGGCCTTTGCCCAAGGGAATATGGTGGGGAGAAACAGAGGGCTCCCAGCATCCTCTTCTTGCCTCCACACTCTACAAATGGATGCTTGTGTTCTCACACACATGTGTACACATACATCCATGTGCTTTTAAATATTAAAAAAGCAGAAAGATTCTGTTATGCATATGCCCACGTTTTCCTTATCCTTTCTTTGTTTTTGCACACCGAGGGATGTTACAGCTGGTTCATATAGTTACTCTAATTTTAGTTTCTCCAGAGATCGCCATAGCGATTGCCAGAGCGGCTGGACCAGTTTGCACACCCATTAGCAGCTGATGAGCTGCTTGACCTGGGGCCACAGAACCAAACTCGGGTCCAGTGCAAAAGCGTGCTCAGGTTATTCTTGACGTAGGCTTGCCATGCCCAAACTTTAAAGCATCTCTGCTGATTACATGCTAGAGAACATGAGAGCCCAAACAAAGTCCAGTGATGACTGTAAGTTATAAAAAGAGTTGTATAGATTTAATAAACTCCTAAGCCTCTCTAATTGAAAAAAAAAAAAAAAAGATGGTAACAAATATTAAGATCCCAGCGAATGTGCTTAGCAGCAAACACCAGAACAAGAAGGTAAGTCAATTAGGAACTACCCAGACAGAGCACAGAAAGAGAGCAAGGGTAAGGCTAAAGTCAAAAGTAATGTGTATCATATGCAAATAGAGTCCCAAATGGAAGGGACAGAGGAGAGGGTAGGGCGAGTGAGTCATCTGAGGAAGGAAAATAGTTAAGAATTTCACCAAACTGATTAAAGTCCTATGAATCCCAAGCAGGATACATTTAAGACACTCATATCTAGACACATCGTAGTCAAATTTCAGAAGGTCAAAAGCAAAGAGGAAAAACGTGAAAGCAGACTGGGGTGCAGAAGAAGAAAATAGAAAGAGGGCAGACTCATAAAAACAGTGGCAACAGAAAGACAGCAGAATGTCTTCATTTGCTGGAAGAAATCAATGGCCAATGTAGAACTCGGCACCTGGTAGAAAGATCTCTCAGAAACAGTTTTCGTTCCCATGAAAGCAGGAAGAAGGGCGGTTGGAAAACTGCATTAATGAAAATTCTGAAAGGTATTCTTTGGGTAAAGAGAAAGTGACCCCAGCTGGGAGCTTGGAGCTGGAGGAAAATGAAAAGGGATGAAAATGGAAGCTATAAAAGTAAATATACATGATCACAGTGATGAAAACAATAATGTTTAGCAGTGTTTGTTTATTTACCTTAGTCCCTTGAATGCTAGGATGACAATTGGGAGCCACCATGCTTTGCCTTCCAGTCAGGTTTAAAATGTACAACCAAGCCAGGCCTGGAGGGTCATGCCTGCCTTCCCAGCATTATGCAGGCTGAGGCAGAAAGGTCACAAGTTTGAGGCCAGCCTGGGCTACATAGTGAAACATTGTCTCAGAAAAGAAAAAAAAAACATATGATAACATTCTTTTACAAATCATGAGAGGGTAAATGACATTAAAGTGTTCCAAGGTGCTCACATTTGCTTGGAGAAAGGAAAAATTAACGTTAGTGTTTGATAAATCATAGCCAGCCAGGTGTGGTGGTACCTGCTGTAACCCAGCACCCAGGAGACAGACAGAGGCAGGAGTGTGAGAACACTGGGGACCTAGTGAGATACTGTCTCTAATAATATCCCACTAACATTAACGTTTGATATACCAAGTATATGTTGTGATGTCAAGAGAGGTCACTAAAGAATGCAGATACGTGAAATCCCACCAAGGTCACTTTCAGACATAGGACCCTACTAATACCTCAGTTACAGCTAGGATGTCCTCCTCTCTCTGTTCACTGTAACTTACTCTCTTCTCCTGGAGATACGTCTCTCATAACTATTTAAGTTTACTTCTGACCAGTTATGACTCCTGCCTCTGCCACACTCATGTTTTCCTGTTCTACCCCCTGTCTACTTTGTACACTGATCTCCTAGAGCCTTGATGGATTGACCCGCTCCGAACTGGGACACTTGTTTTACCTTGGAATTGTACCACAAGTATCTTTTGTACCTTCTGTGTGCTCATCACCCGGCCTCACACGGGAGACACTAAATAATTTTTACAGAAATAGGTAATTACAGAACTCAAGTTAGTATCTTTGAGTTATTTCTCAGCTGTGAAAATTACTAAAATGCTATCCACTCTAACATAGTTCATAGGGTTGCAGAGAGGCTTGGATGGGCTAATGGATATGAGAGAGCTTAGATTACGTAATGCATTATAAAGAATTACTGGGAGTAATAAGCAGAGATGGATCGATCAAGCAGCCATTGGGGACTTATAATATGGAGAACATTAAACCAATGATTTAGATGAAACCAAATTAAAGATTTAGAAAGTTACATTGACTTACAAGAATGGCCAGTTACATGGGCACCAGGTTAGTGAGATTCCAAGGTGAACACTCTAATAAATGTCTGCTCTTTCTTATGGGTGTCTCAGGATTATTTAGTCCAGTAGTTTGTAAACTTGAACATAAACCAGAATCACCTGGAAGGCTGGTCAAAAGACAGACTGCTCACCCAGCCATGATGCCTATGAACCACATCAGTGACCAGAAAAACAATAGCCCTACAGGGTGCAGTCGTGGCCCACATCTTGGTGGTAACCAATGGCTCTCTAATTTGACGTAAGACCCACTCAACAAGAGGGAAACCTTGCCTGGTACTAGAAACCTAGGCAAGTACTCAGTGCTAGTAAAGTCACGATTATTGGAGGAAAATCTACAACCACTAATTTACTAAACCAGCACAGTCCCTAACAACAGTTAATGAGCATTTGTTCTTATTCCTACAGGTAAGTGTAGTCCTCACCCCTCACCGAGGAAACTTCTCTTTGCAACAGATGCAGACCATTCCAGAAAACCACAACCAATCAAAACGCAGAGTTGTGGAGCCCAGTTCCAGTGGGCTACCAAACACTCCCACACCCAAGACTTAGGGAACGTTGCAGAAGACAGGGCAGGAAGATGGTAACCCAATAGAATACATCTGTAATAGTGAAGTTTTTATTTTTTGTTACTATTTTATGTGTTTGGGTGTTTTGCCTGCATGTATGTCTGTGCACTACTGTGTGCACAGTGTCCATGGAGGCCCGAAGAGGGTGTCAGACCTGCTGGCACTGGAGTTACAGATGGTTAGGAGCCACCTAACAGATGTGTGTGCTGGGAATCTAACTCAAGTCCGCTGGAAGAATTTTTAACCTCTGAGCCATCTATTCAGCCCCTGTAAGAGTGAATTTTTAAAATATTCTTCGTCTTAATGAGTGAAGAATAAAAATATTATTTGATAAATTCATGAATGTGTACAATGAAATATGATCATATCCATCTTCATTTCTTCCACTCATGACCCTCCCCAACTTTATTATTATTATTATTATTATTATTATTATTATTATTATTATTATTATTATTTATACACTGTCCAGTTAGTGAGGTCCATATGTGTGTGTGTGAGGGGGGCATCCACTAGAGCATGGGGAACCTATGAGTAGGTATGTTCTATAAGAGTTAGTTTTATGCAGACAGTGGCTACGTGGCCAGGAAGAACTAGGCTGATGCTGCCATGCTGCCCTGGTGTGCTGGCCTGCAGGCCCGCCAAGTGGGTGAGAGTCCTGGCTGGAAGCAGCCACTTTGCCTGTGCGGCTTTCGGACATCCTCCCCAAGCCAGGCTGCTCTGCAGTACCAACCTGGGCCCCATCTCTCTCTGGGGCACTTGAGTCACTGCCTCCAAAGAGACTTTCTGGAGGGGGTTGAGATTGAGGGGATGGTCCTATCACATAGCGTTTCACTTCCAGTGCCTCGGTGCTTTACCTTGCCTCTTCCCTATGCTTCCTCCTCCACACATAGCCTTCCGGTTGACTCTATCTACCTGGAGGTTCTTCTCAGGGAAGCTCAGACTTGCCCAGCTCCCCAAACAAACACAATATCCTGCTGAAGAGTGAGTTCTTAGGTTTATTGAGTTCTCTGAGATTTTTGGCTTATGGAATATCACTGTGTCTCGCTAAAGCAAATTTAATAATACTGTGCTGGATAGTTTTATGTCAACTTGACACAAGCCAAAGTCATCTGAGAAGAGGGAACTTCAATTGAGGAAATGCCTCCATAAGTTTGGGCTGTAAGCAAGCCTGTAGGTCATTTTCTTTATTAGTGGAGGATGAGGATCCAGCCCATTGTGGGTGGTGCCATTTCTGGGCTGGTGGTTCTGGGTTCTCTAAGAAAGCAGGCTGAGCAAGCCCTGAGGAGCAAGCTAGTAAGCAGCACTCCTCCATGGTCTCTGCATTAGCTCCTGCCTCCAGGTTCCTGCCCTGCTTGAGTTCCTGCCCTCAACTGCTTTTGATGATGAACTGTTATATAGAACTGTGAATGAAATGAACACTTTCATCTCCAACTTGCTTTTTGGTCATGGTGTTTCATCACAGCAACAGTAGCCCAAATAAACAAACAGTAACTAATATTATTACAATACTAAAAGATGACTGAAGATGGGGTCCCCTTCCCCTTCGCTTACCAGATGATAATGAAGAGTTTTCTGTCTACATTGCTCTTTGATAAGCATCCAAACATGGACAACATAGACTTTCTTCCCTCCGGGAACCTAAAGATAACGTTGGGAAGAAAAACAACGTAGCAGAGTGGGCAAGCCATTCGACTCCACCACTTTGGAGACGTACCTAGGAATGATACAGACCCAGTACATGCTGAGCTGTGAAGGTTTGAAGAAAAGCTGTTTAAGTGGTCAGTGTCGACTTCAGAAAGGTGGTGTAGTAAAGAGGGAGAGCTGGGTAGCCATTAGCTCAGTGATTAGGAGAGATGGATCTGTCTAGGTTGGAAGCAAGAAGGAGGTGGGATGAAGAAAGGTGGTAGGAGGAAAGACTCACATGGGTGGGAAATGCATGTCAACATGTGACACCTCATCTCCAGCAGGGTCCTATTTTTGTATGTTGGGTAACCAGCAGCCTTGGTAAGGCCACAGGATATGACCTTGCTTCCCTGTTTGGTCCACCTAGGACCTAGAACAAAGACAGAGTAACGAAACCCAAGGACTCTGACTTTTCTACTTCCTCCAGAACCCCTGAGAAATGGTGCATGATCTGGGCAGGCACATGAAGTCTAAACCAGGAAACAGGAAACTATTTGGAATTTTATAAACAGCCTCATAACAGTGGCATTTGTCTTCTTGAGGTTGTCTTTTTTTTTTAATTAAGGAAACTGTTGGTACATGGTCAATAGCTTAGTCAAACCCCAGCTAGGCAGAGATGAAAAAAAAAATCTTAGTTTGTTAATAAGGAGAGCAGGGCTGCGAGGGAAGTATGGGATGTGTTGTGAGATCATCACAAGAAAGAACATTTCGGGGGGGGGGGGGGAGACGACTGATGTGTTTGTTAGGAGGCTTTCTGAATCACACCTTGTTCAAATATAGCAGTTACAGCCCCCATTATCAAGCAGCTTGGGAGTCAAACTTAAATACCACAAATGGATAATACCACTGCATTGTGGTTGGGGAAAGTGCTAGTTTGATATAGGATCTTGTTTTAAAAAAAAATATTTATTTTAAAAATGGTATGTTTGCCTGTATAGGATGCCTGGCTCCCGAGGAGGCCAGAAGAGGGCATTGGATCTCCTGGAATTGGAGTTACATCCAGCTGTGAGTCACCAAGTGGGTGCTGTGAATAGAACAGGGTGGCCTGCAACAGCAGCAAGTGCTTTTAGCCACAGACACACCTCTGCAGCCCTGCAGACATTAGTGTTTTTATTTATTACAATAGAATTGTGTCTCTGAGAGGTAATGACATATGTAATATCATGTCAAGGGAAACGTCTCAAGTTATTATTGAATTCAGAAGGAATGAAGTATTAATGAAGGCCTTCTGCTGGGGGAGAGGAATGTGATTGGGTATCTCATATCTGGTATGAAATTGATGGTCATCTTTTGGCTTATATGCAAAGACATGAACTAAAGAAGAAGAAGAAGTACTGGGGACAGCACTAATATGGCACTCTCTCAAATGCTATATTAATTTCTCTCCTCATCTTCCTTTTAGAGGTTATCTGGGATTTCAAAATGTACCTTTGGAAAGACACAGATCCCACTGGGAACAAGGCAAGAATGACAGGAGAGAGGGAGGGGGAGGCTGAAGGAGTCTGAGATGAGGGGTGTGTTAGGGAAGGGGTCTCAGAGGTGGCCTGCAGGAAGACACTTGACTGTGGCAGAGGACCTCAGAGAGCACTGGTGGGTGGGGAGGGGCACCAGCCAGGGGTACGGAGGCTCTTGGAGAGCAAGGGCGTTCTGACTTTCTGTTGCAGCCTAACAACCCTTCAAATTCTCAGGAACTTGAATCAAAAGCATTTTATTATATCTAATGATTTCTAGAGTTAGGTGAAATTGGGGGTCATCTGCATGAGTCTACTGTCTGCAGACCTATGAAAGTTATTTCATGATCTCCACCATCACTTTCAGAGGAGGAAAAAAAAAACCCACTATGTTGGTGAAAGCATAGGCCTTGGAGTCCTAATGGTGCTGTCTTTTGCTACCCGTGTGGCCTTGCAAGAGACACTTAGCCTACAAAGTGTCAGTTTTCACACCTGTAGAATAGGAAAACTTCCTCTCGGGATTTTTATGAGGCTTAAATGACATCACATGTGTAAGTGATTGTTAAATCTATCATGTTTTTGTTTCTCTGGGAGTGATATCTACTCCACGCACGAGGGAGCAAAGATGTAGCAGATACAGTTCCTATTACCAAGCAGCTTAGGAGACAATCCTGATACCACAGACGGCTACTATCGATGCACAGCAGCTGGGACAAGGGCTAGTGGGAGATGTTGTGAGCCTAGAAGACTTCATGGGAGGCGGGAAAGCTAATCTTGGTTGTCAGCTTCTGGAATCAATAGAAATTTAAGCTGCTGGGCATGCCCGTGAGGAATATTTTTGGTTGGATTATTTGAAGAGGGAAGCTCCATCCTACATCAGGACCACACGTTCTGGTGGCAGCCCACATAAAAGTACGTGGAAGAAGGAAGCTTTTGGTTTTTGCCTTTGCCCTCACTCTCCCTGGCAAGTTCGGCTACCCTGCTGTGGAGGCGATCCTTCACCGATATTAGAACTTCCTCAGGATTCCAATGCAGACTGAATGAAGATCGGCAGCTCTCCCAGAATCCTCTAGGGCTCCTGTGCCAGATTGGGATGACTGAGACATCCAGCCCTGTAGACTGAACAATTACTGGATTCTTGGCCTTTCCATTATGAGACAGACATCACTGGGCTACTGGACCACAGCCTGCAAGCCTGTCTGATAAATTTTCTTTCCTTCACAACCGCCGTGTGTATATGTATGTATACCGTGTATATACTTATGTATATTTAATTCTAGCAGTTCTGTTCCTTTAGCGAACCCCGACTAATATGCTAGGCAAGTGTGTCTTTAAATGAACAGAAGGGAATTCCAGGCTGCAGGGAGGCAAAGAGACGAGGACGGGAAGATGAAAGGGTGCAGCAGGGGTATTCAGTAGTTTCTGAGGGGATGCTGATGAGCTGAGCCTGGAAGGCAAGTGAGGCCAATGAAAAGTTCTGAAATTCCATCCTAAGCTCTTTTTATCCTGTTTGCTGGATTACTTTTATACTTCTCCACTGAAACATTCTAAACCATAGCTGGATAGAAATCTCAGGCTTTATTTCAGAAATTCATGGTTTTTCTTTCTTTCTTTCTTTCTTTCTTTCTTTCTTTCTTTCTTTCTTTCTTTCTTTCTTTCTTTCTTTCTTTCTTTCTTTCTTCCTTTTGTTGGTGTGTGTGTGTGTGTGTGTGTGTGTGTGTGTGTGTGTGTGTGTGTGTGTACTTTGCTTGATAATGTCTCCAGGCTGGTTTTTAATATAGAAATAACTGAATACTTACCATTAGGTAAATGGGCAAGTCCAGATGATCCCCTTTGGATTCCATTCTCTCAGGCACCACATTGATTACCATGGTGGGACTTCTGAACCTGGTACGAGGTACGGTGCCATGTGGGGCTTGAGTGGACACACACTGGAGTGAGCAATGGCCAAGTGTCAGGGGTAGCTGTGGATGGTAGGAGTTATGGGAGGAGAGGATCCAATAGTTGGGAGTGAAGGGGTCACTAGAAGCCATGAGACGATGCCTCAACGTTTGCAGATGCATGCTCAAACTGGACGCTGCCATTTTATTAACCTCAGCCCTTCCTCACTGAGAGGATGATTCTTTACTCAAGCACCTGCCTTGAGACTTCATGGGATCTGGATAAAAGTGATAAAGTACAGAAGTCATCCAAGAGCTGTGACACTTAACAGAGCCTTGGGAGATAAGGGTCTACCTTCTGGCTGTATTTCCACACTTCCCACGTCTTAGATTCCAGCATGATAGAGTGGTATAAAACATGAGAAAAAGAAAAGAAGGAAAGGAGGGAGGGAGGAGAAAAGGAAGGGAGGAAGGGAGGGAGGGAGAGAGGAATGAAAGGAGGAGGGGAGGGAGGAAGGGAGGGAGGAAGGAAGGAAGGAAGAATGAATGAAGAAATGAAGGAAGGAAGGAAGGATGGATGGAAGGGAGGGAGGGAGGAAGGGAGGAAGGAAGGAAGGAAGGAAGGAAGGAAGGAAGGAAGGAAGGAAGGAAGGAAGGAAGGGAGTTCGAGTGCCCTCTTTCAAACAACCAGTTTCCCTATGTTCCGAAGTCATTTAGCCTCAGTTTAGTTTTTACACATGTAGACTGGGAACACCTTCTTTACCGGTATTATGAGGTCCACGTGTGACTGCACATGACCATGTAACAAATCCAGGTCTTCTAAATTATCCCAGGGTCTCATATCTTTAAACACCTTCTTATCCAGCTCTACTACATTTTCACTGTGCATTTATTCAGCTCGTGGACTTCTAGGCCAATTCCACTTCCTATATTGTGAATAGAGTGGCAACGTACATGGATGTGCAAGTATCTCTGCAGGAAGATGAGAGGACCTTGGGCTGTGTGGCCTGGAGTGGCATAGCTGGACATTTGGCAGTTTTGTTTTTCGCTTTCAGAGAAAGCTCGACACTAATTTCCACAGTGGCTGAGGCTGCACCAGCTTACACTCCCATCACTGGTGGGTAAGGGTTCCCTTTCCCCATCCTCACCTGTATTTGCTGGTATGTCTTCCTGATGATAGGCATTCTGCCTGGGGTGAGATGGCTGATGATGTGGAACACTCTTAAAACTGTTTATTAGCCGTTCGTATCTCTTCTCTTGAGAACTCTGTTCTGTTTCATGGCCCATATTCAGATTAGGTTTTTTTTGTTTTCTTGGTGTAAGTTTATCGAATTCTTTGCATAGTCTAGACGACAGTCCTCTGTTGGATATGGAACTGGTGGGGGTTTTCTTCTCCTCATTCAGTTGTCTTTCTCTCCTGATTGACTCTCCGTCTCTTCACTTGACTGACAGTTTCCTTTGCCTCCTTTCACAGTGTGTCATTTACGCTCCATGAGTCTGTGTGTTCTAGAGTTTCTCTCGCTGTTGATTTACAGTCTTATTCCACAGGGATCGGGTAGGATATAAGAAATTACTTCTATTTTCTGTATTTGTTGAGAGTCTTGACTTGTGTCTTAATACATCATCTATTCCAGACAAAGTTCCATGGGCTGTTGCAAAGAATGTGTGTTCTGTAGCATTTGGACGGAATGTCCTATAGCTGTCTGTCAAGTCTGTTCCATCTGGGAAGGAAGGTAGAGCTCTCAGGTCCCACTGGCTCTAGCAGGCTGCAGATGGTGCTGTGAGAGGGAGGGGCTGGGTGGGAGTCTAGATTCTGCAGCCTCCATGTTCTTGGGACTATGGTACATGGGGGATGGGAGGCTGTAAATCCTGATGGTGCAGGCCAGCAGGCAGGCAGGTGAGAGGGCCTGAGAGGGCCTCCAGATGGACTGTGGTTCTCAGCTTTCTGGCCTGTTTCTCTGCAGAGATCTCCCCTGGCTTAATGAGTTCATTACAGACCTCATCTCTTGCATGATAGGAGACTACTGTGTATTATCTCTACTACTTTCTCTCCTTATTTTTATTTTTAAAATTGCCATACAAGCTATTAGATATCATGGCACTTTTGAACAGAGTGAACTTTAGGGATTTTCCTCCCCTACATCTCCCCCACCTCCCTGCTAACTTGACACCACCCTGTAACCCACCCCAGTCTCCTTTTTTATTCCATACCCTAGGTGTCCTTCTGCCCCCTCCATCCAACCTCATCACCTATTTGACCCTCTCTTGATCTCTTTTATAATTATTTAGGCCATCCACAAACATGCGTATACTATATACATTAAATATTATAGGCTAGGATCTGCATACTTGATAGAACATGCATTTTTTTTGGTCTAAGTTTGATCACCTTGCTTAATATTATACTTTCCAGACCAATCCGTTGCAAATTTCTTGATTTCATTTTTCTTTACAGCTGAATAAAGTCCCATTTTGTAATTACCATGTTTTCACTATTTAGTTATTTTTTTGATGGACATCTGAACTGGCTCCATCTCCTAGCTTTTGTGAATAAAGCATCAAAAACACAGATGTGCAAGTCTCTCTGTGGTAGATAGAATACCTTGTGTGTCCAGGAGCTGGACGGCTGGCTTAGTGATGTGGTAGTGCTATCTTTTAGAAATCTCTCTACTGACCTCCATAAGGCTGTGCCCGTTTACACTCCCAGCAGTGGTGAATAAAGGCCCTTCTTTCCCCACATCCTCATCAGCATTTGCTGTCCGACCTCCTGATGACAGCTCTTCTGACTGGGGTGAGCTGGGATCTCAATGTAGGTTTAATTTGCATCTCCCCATTGAGTAGGGATGCTGAAAATCAAAATCAAACAAAAGAATTAACCATAAAGAACAATAACAACAACAACAACAACTACTCCTAAACTTATCAGCAAGCTGTGTTTCTTCTTTTGAAAACTGTCTGTTCGTGTTACTAATCCATCTTTGGGTTTTGTTGTTGCTGTTATTTTTTGCATTACCTTTTAAATTCTTTGTAAGTTCTGGCTGTTATCCCACTGTCTGGAGCATGGTTGGTAAGATTTTTTCCCCATTCTGTGCTTGTCTGTTTTCTCTGCTGACCGCTTCTCCTGCTTATAGAGGCTTTAATAGTCCATGTAGTCCCATTATTGACTGTAGGTGCTGGTGTCTGTGCTATGGGTGTACTGTTAGGAACATTCTTGCCTGTACCTCTCCCCGGAGGAGCGGTCCCTATGTTTTCCTTTAGCAGTTTCAGCATGTTATAAGTTAAGGTTTTGGTTCACTGTGAGTTGATTTTTTTGTGCCGGGTGAAACTATGGATTTAGTTTTATTCTTCTGTGTGCATGCACACATGCTCATACCCACAATAAAACACAAATAAGGCAAAATTCAATTTATCTGGTCTGGAGGATTTGCAAACTGAATGAGGGGGCTGTAGAGATGGCTCAGTAGTTGAAAGTGTTGCTCTGCTGCGAAGACCAAAGTTCAAATCCCAGCACCGTCACCAGGTGGCTCACAAATGTTATTAAGTCCAGCTCTAAAGATCAAACACTGTTCTGGTAAGTTCCCACATGTGCATGCCCCACCCCCCACAGACACAGACAGACAGACGAAGACACAGTCTCTCTCTCTCTCTCTCTCTCTCTCTCTCTCTCTCTCTCTCTCTCTCTCTCTCTCTCTCACACACACACACACACACACACACACACACACACACACACACACACACACATTGAGGTTTGGTTGATTGGTTTCAAGGCTCCTGTGTTGACCATTAATAGTTCTATGCAGGTTAGCTTTCAAGGAAAGGTGAGGCTGCTCAGACAGTGAAAGCAGACCTGAATGAATCAGTGACTCTGGGGACCCAGTCCACATGATCTTTCTCCACACACTAGAGAACAGGGCCACAGACAGCTTTGGGCTCACAGTCTGACAGCTGCTCCATCCAGAAAGAAATTCTTTCCCAGCAGCTCCAGGCATAATAACAGATGGCACATTCCCATTTTTTCCCCCTTAAGAAACAGGGTTTCAGCCGGGCGGTGGTGGCGCACGCCTTTAATCCCAGCACTGGGGAGGCAGAGCCAGGCAGATCTCTGTGAGTTCAAGGCCAGCCTGGGCTACCAAGTGAGTTCCAGGAAAGGTGCAAAGCTACACAGAGAAACCCTGTCTCAAAAAAAAAAAAAAAGAAAAGAAAAAAAAAAGAAAAAAAGAAAAGAAAAGAAAAGAAAAAGAAAAGAAAAGAAAAAAGAAAAGAAAAAAGAAACAGGGTTTCACTGTACAGCTCTGGCTGTCCTAGAACTCACTCTATAGACCAGGCTGGCTTCAAACTCAGAGATCCACCTGCTCTGCTGGGATTTAAGGTGTGCACCACCACTGCCCGGCCACATTTCCATTCTGAGTCTCACTGTGGTCGAGACAGAGTGCAATACTCGATCCATCCTGCCTCATGGGCTCCTCTCTGCAGTCAGGGGTTCAAAGTTTATGATGAGAAGAGTCAGGGTTAACACGAACACAGACTGGCCAAAGACAACAGCTCCTTCCCTCTCGTATCCACAAGCTCAGAGTGTTCCTGTTTATGATAATAACACATTGCTCACACCTCTTTCCCCATGGGAAACAACCCAGGTCTTCTGAATGTGACTTCCCCATCTCTGCCGGGTCTGGATGTGTTCCCCATGCCCTTACAAAGGAATAGATGTGTCATTGAAATGCACCCAATGTGTAACCACGACGACGACGACGACGACGACGAGGAGGAGGAAGAACAATAGAAACGCTCATCTCTGAGAGGGTATAGTATACAGGAGATGGCAGAGGAGAACATACTTGTCAGGAATGCAGAGAACTCACACAAATGTTTGACCGCTCATTGCCTACAGCAGGAGTGAGTGGTCAGTTAGTGTGGCTTCCCTGATTTCAGAAACCTCCCATCCATGGTTTAGCAGTTCAGCTTATCCACCTCTGAGGAACACTAGGGAAGATTTTGCTCCTGAGAATGCCCTGCCTTGAGGCACATTCTGCCCCGGCATGGGCTCAAGGACCCAGAGGTCATTTTAGAGTGGACAGCCACAAGCTCCTGCTTGCTGAGCCTAGGCTTTCTCAGGCCTCATACCCTCACTGACATCATTTGCAGTCTGGCTAAACCATGAAGCTCAGTGTGGCTCCATTCCTGCATGTGTGCATCTTGGCATCTCTCTAGAGTTTAGTTAAGTGTCCTTTTCCTTACCCCTGGGGCCCAGAGGTGACTTATTTCCTGCCAGGTTCTCCCATGACATCTGTGGGGCAGGAGTAAGAGCATTAAGCAAAGCCCCTGGCCCATCCTACTTCGTCTTTCTGCTAGACTCTTCCATGCTTGGTAGGGCGATATGAACGTGTGTGGAAAAGTCAGGGGGCATTTTCGCTTTCACCTTCTGTCAGCCATCACCTGTCAGCACCTTGGGCTAAGAAATGTGTAACGTGGAAGTTCATGGTCCACTCAGAAGAGCTACTCAGGGAAGGTGTCCGCAGGCTCTGAGACATCTGGATAGGATACTCTGTGATCCTTGGTGTTTGGAGCAAAGTGTTTACTTGGTTGGGTCTGAGCGGCTGTGGGACTGGCGGGTGACAAAGATTTGTCCTGACTGTGGGCAAGGCAGGAAAACTCTAGCTACACAGAGCTCCCTACATCAGGACGTTGGACTACCAAGATCTTCTAAAGCTTCAGGCATGAGCACATGACTTTAGTCAGTACAACGTCAGTTCAGTGTTCAGCCATGGGGTGAGAGACACCCACCCCTTCTTCACTTGGCCGGTTCCATCCTTGAGAAAAGGAATGTCACTTGTGATGCTGGTTCTTGGTTGCCACACAGACCGAGCTTATTGGGAAGCAATGAGGGCAGTTTAGTGTAGGAGAGGAATAGGAACCTGGCCCTGAGAGGGGAAGAAACTCGGTGGTCCTGGTAGCTTACAGCCTCTCTCCAGACCACGGTTAGACACAACACTGGTCTCCTAGTCTGGGGTGTCTGCTTAGATTCCAGGTTCTTCAGGGTAGACTATGACTGGCTTAGTCTGAGTCAGGTGGTAATCCCTTTGATCGACAGTGTGCCTAGGAATTAGAGTGCTCTGATTGAGGAGGTCTGAGCTATCAGACTCCACTCTCTGATAGTAGAGTGTTGAGGCTGGCAGCCCCGAGGGAACCCCATGGGTAGGGACAGATCCCTTAACCAAGCTACTATTACCAGGAGAAGGCGGGAAGCATCCTGGGACAAACACATTTGGCCACTTGAGGGGCCAAGCTGAAATTCTGAGAGCATGAGAAGAGGAAGTAGCCACACTCTAAGAGGCATGGAGAGGAAAGCTTCCCTGTAATCCACAGGGACTGCTTGATGGACAAGTCAGCCTGGACACAGATGCTGGCCCTTCCTGCTGGCTTCTCCATCACTGATGGGGTCAGCCCAGAGCACGCTTTTAACTGCGTGCTCCCGGTTTTCTCTTGTATGTTATTCTTTCTCCTCGTTTCTTTCTTTGCCTGGCCAATGATTCTAGATGACTGCCATTTTCGGATTTGTCCATGAAATTAATATAATTTTTCTAAGAATCTCTTCCCTGTGGCGTTTTCTTTATACTATCAGGTGAGAAGAAACTAGAAAGAAAGCAGTTAATATCTGAAGTCTTAACATGCTGCTTTCCACACAGCGTAGTATTCTTTTACTAGAGAGTCAACGGAATAACTTTAGGTCCCAGAAATTTTAGATGGTGGGTCACTGATGAACACATCTGGAGGGTCCAGTGTTGTTTCTTCTCAGGTCATGTGATGTTGGCCTGTATCACTGTGGTATGACTATATCTAGTCCTGGTGTCAGGAGCATGTACACTCCTTATTCACCTCACACTGAATCCCCAGTCCTGAGACCCCATCTTGTGGCCTGGAAAGAAGTACACCTTGCGCTAAATTGCAGCCTTACATACTTCCGGTGTCTATGGCTTCTGCTAGGAATCTCAGGACCTGCCAAAATGTGGCCCTTTGTAATAGCATCATTTCTTAGCTATGCAAGCGTTCTGGAAAGGTCAGTAGTTGAAGGATCCAGGAAAAACCCAAAGCCAGATCCTGGTGTTCCAGGAGGAAAAGCATCTGAAGGAAGGCAGCATTGAACACATCTAAATGTGAAGGATTCTAGGTGAGGGTGTTCAAATGTCAATTTGTGGCAGTCACCAGTATTCTCTATTGCTTTATACCCAGGCGCATTACAGTTCTCATTGCTTATGAAACATGACATGCACATGCTGCTGGGACATTGCTTTTTTTTGTGCTCACATTGGGAGGCAGCCAGCTGGTGCCAATGGTGCTGCCTGAGTATGTTTGAGGCCTTTCTTTAGGTACTGCCTCAGGACAACTATACCGCACAGAGGATATTTCCTCCCTTTGTAGCTGTAGTGTGATTGTTTTGAAACATGCATTTTGGGGGGTAGAGAAATGACTTAGGAGTGTAGACAGAGGACCCACATTAAGTTCCCAGTACCCATATTAGGTGACTCACAACCACCTGTGATCTAGCTCTCTTCTGGACTTCATGGGCACCTGAATGCATGTTTACACACCACACACACACACACACACACACACACACACACACACACAATCACAACACATAGCACAAAAATAGCACAGACACATATACACATACACTCACACACGTATACACGTGCCCACACACATACACAAACAGACATATATACACACACTTTCTTTTATACACATACACACACACATACACAATCACAACACATAGCACAAAAATAGCACAGACACATATACACATACACTCACACGTATACACGTGCCCACACACATATACAAACAGACATATATACGCACACTTTCTCTCTTTTATACACACACACACACACACTTTAAATCTTTAGGGGCTGGAGAGGTAACTTAGTTGGTAAGGTGCTTGTTTTACAAGTATGGGGACTTGAGTTCAGATCCCCAGAACCCAGGCTGAGAGAAATAAATAAAAAGCCAGGCAAGGCAGCGTGCTCCTGTAATTCCAGTCCTGGGGAGGCAGAGATGAGAGGATTCCTAGGACTTGCTGTTCAGCCAATTTGGGGGAATAAAGCTGGGCTTCAGGGTCAATGAGAGATTCATGCATTTCTGCACACATATGGGCATACAGGCACACTTGAACAGTTTAACATATGCATTGTTTTTTTCACAATGGTCACATTGAAATGCTCAAGTGACAAATAAAAACATCCCATGGTGAGAGGGCGTGGGGGAGTGCCAGAGAGGGGACTAGCAGGATACAGGTGATATATGGAGGGAAATGGGAGAATGGCGGAGGGGGGGGGGGCTTTAACTGGGGATAGGGGGTGTGGTGGTTTGAATAGGAATGGACCCAGAGGCTCCTATATTTGAGTGCTTGGTCATCAGGGAGTGACACAACCTGAGAGGGGTTAGGAGGTGTGGCCTTTTTGAAGTAGGTGTGGCCTTTTTGGAGGAAGTGTGTCACTGGAGGTGGGCTTTGGGGTTTTAAAAGTCCCAGCCATCATAGAACCAGATGATGCTATGCAATCTACCAAGAGAAGGAAGTAACAAATAGTTCTACCCAGCTGTGAAGCCTGTGAACCAACAACCAGCATGGCAAGACATCCCTAAAGGTGAAAGAGTGGCACTGGTATCTTGACAGTAGCCAATGCTGTCTGACTGGACTTAAGGTCTTCTCAGCAGGAGGGAAATCATGCCCAGTATTGAAAACCTAACCAGCTACCCAGGCCTAGTGATACCACAGATCTTAGAGGAGAACCTATTACCACTGCTTTACCAAAGCAGCATAATTCCTGACTGCATTCTAAATGTTTATTGTTATACCCACAGACAAATGTCGCTCCCAAGCCCCACCAAAGGAGCTTCCCTTTGCAACAGAGACTGCTAGAGAAAAACCACAATAGGTCAAAATACAGAGAACTCATCATGTGGTGCCGGGCCCTAGGGGATATAACCACAACACAACTCCTGCACCGAAAGCTCAGGAAACATCGAGGAAGAAGGGAGGAAAGACTGCAAGAGCCAGAGAGCAGGGAAGTCTGCTGTGAGACTGCGCCTCCTAGAAATGACAGGGAAGCTTCACCTGGGCTACCATGGACAACACCAGGAGACATGCTAACCTGGAAGTGGGGAACCTCACGGGACCCCACCCCCAGATAAAGAGCTGCAGGCAACTAAGATATGCTGAGAGTGGGAGAAGTGGTCTTCCCTCACGGAAAGGCCCCCTAACTGATTATCTGATGCCAAGTGGTCAGCCCTGACATCACATACATGCTGTGCTGAAGGACTCAGTAGGTTGGATCTATATGTTTATATGCATATATTACACATATAAAACAATTAGGGATGAGGAGGCTAGGAATTTGGGAGGGAAAGGGGCATGAGAGGAGTTGGAGGAAAGAAAATAAATGGAGGGAAAGGATACAATTCTATTTTAATAAAAACATTAATAAAAATTATGCTACCAGTTCCCAAAAGAATTCAGATGAAGTTAATTTAAATTACTTTCTTTCAATGAATCTAAAGTGTTATCACTTTAACATTTAATCAATCAAAACTTGTTGATATTTTAATCCCCCTTTTCCATTAAGTGTTTGAAATCCAGTATGTTCTTTACATTTGAAGTAAATTTCAACTGGGACTAATTTATCTTCTGGGATATTCACATTGCTCATTGCTCCTGTATTCTATTAGGTGGAGCAAACTGTCATTGAGAGGCCAACATGGGGAGGGGTCTCAGAAGGAGAAAGTCTCCTTCTCTGGGCTGGCCAGTCCTGTGCATTGCGTTTTTATTGCTTCAAAATGCACTTGGCCTTTGGGACACTGACTCATGGCCTAGCTGCCATTATTTCCTCGGAGACTTAATTTTAGCCAGATTTCCTGGGACTGTTCCAACTTTCCTCTGTGCCTCATTTCTTCCCTTCCAAGTCCTTGCATGTCACTGCGATGTAATTCAAAGCTTTGTTGGGCTGGAATCCAATGGACCCAGCCCAAACAGGAAATGGGGTTTCTCATTGTTTATTTGAGACCATGAACCAGAAAATGTTGGACACTTGTTTTCAGTACCTCATTGAGCCCGAAATGAAATGAAATGCAACGATTTTCAAAGGTTTCCTGATGTGGAATGATTTAGATGCCTCAACCATTAGATCAAGATAGAGGGCCTGGGAGACTGCTCAGTGGATAAACACTCTTGACGCCAGTCCTGAGGATCTGAGTGGAGCCCACATGGTGGAAGAGAAGACAGACTACCCACTAGTTATCGGAGCCTCATATGCACTGGGGTGCTGTCTGCCTCTCTCCCAAGCCTGTCCTCCATCCCTTACACACGTAAATAAATGAATGTTATTTCTTAAAGATAGTTATTGAAAATATGAGTTGGCCCTATGCTTTCCTTGTCTAATCATTACCAAACCGCGTCCTTTGCTGACAGTTTGTTAGTGAGAAGATACAGAACCTTTTTATGAGGCTGGGACATCCCAGTGTACTCGGGAGCATTCCAGCAAGTATTCTACAATTAATCTTTGTATAAACAGGTTTGTTGTAGACCTCTGTCTCCAACTCTTCTACAAGCCCTGAAATAGACTGTCTTGCCATCACATCACCATGTCCAGCATGGGCACACAGGTATCATATGATGTATGGTGGGTAGTACTCTATGTTATCTGACAGGCATGCTGTCTGTCTGTCCAACAGTTTGCTTTTTCTCAGCGTAATAGAGCTCACGCACTGCATTGAAAGCTGACAAAACCTACCATACATGGGCTTTCCCAAACTTGTAGCCAGGAGCAGGCAGAAGATATTCTAAATACCCAGAAGTTAAAGCATTTTGGGAAGGGGGAGGGTATGCATCTCACCCTTTTGTTAGGAATCCACTCATGTGGAAACTCATCCAGTCCAGGACATTGATTCATTTGTGAGGGCAGAATCTTCATGACTAATCTCTTAAAGATTCCACCTCCCAACCTTTTGTGTTGGGGATTAACTTCTTAACATATACAGTTTGGTTAAGACACTTAAGCCAGAGAAGTGGGTAACAGGCAAACTGATGCCTGTAGCTTGTAAAGTTTTATAGTGTTTGGTGCCTCAAAGTGTCTCATCTTTTCTCTCTCAGATGAAAGGGACATTGCATGACAACGTAGAAAAATGTTTTGATACAAGTAGAGATCTTGTGGTATCCTACAGTGGCTCCTTTAACTTTCTGCTTGGGATTCTTTCAAAGTCGTCATTGAGACTTGTTGAGGTGCATTTCCATTCTTAACATGTTTTTCAGATATGATAACCATAGCAAAAGGAGGAGGGGAGAAGAACTTTCAGGAACAGAGGCAGGCCTGGCTGGAACATTTCTCCATGATATACATGCTGAGAAGTGGCTTTCTCCAAGCACTGATTCTAGGGTTAGCATTGATGGGGGTCTCTGGACCTGTGGCTTTCAGGACATTGACCTCACAGGGTTAGGAGAATGTCCCAAACCTGTGTAAACTGTAAATCATTCTTGAGTAGTTGAGAAGATGGGATGGACTGTAACTGAGCAGAGTTTGATCAACTACCCATCTGATTCTGTTACTTGAGTTTGTAGGATCAAAGCCCAGGCCCTGGCAGTCTCAGCAAGCTAAGCTTGCCCACTTATCCCCAATATACCAATCAAAGAGACAAGTAAGAGGGGAAGGCAATGCAAGGTGATCTATTTAAAGTGGCCACACAGGGAAGAGTAATAAAGAGGTCCGATGACTTCCAAGTCCACTTTCGGGGCACTGGCATGAGGTTAAGGTGTAAATAGAAGGTAGGAAGCACATGTAAGTAGGCAATCTGGGGCAAGGTGTGGTTCTACCCATCATTGTCTGGGCATCAGCCTGTCCTACGAGGTGCTCCAATAAGTTGCTAGAACTGGGAAATTTCTTCCTGGGGGAGCAAGCGCCTCATCTGTCTGGCATCAGATTTCACCTCTTCCCTTCTCCAGCATCATACTGGGGAGGGAAAATTTTAACCCTTTGGAGCCCATAGTCTGCTAGCCAAAGGGAGGCTATTATGTATGTGAATGTTCATATCTATATAACATTACTAATTATAAAGACACATGAGACTGGACTGGGCTGTGAATATAATTTATTCATATCTTTACACAGGAATCTGTTACACAGACAATAGCAAAAATAGGTACAAAGGAGCCCTAAGAGTTTTCACTTAACTTTAGGATAATACTTAGTAACAAAAATACCTTAAAGACATTAATATTATATAAATAAAATAATATAGAAGGCTTTAAGCTTGTTCTCATTTGACGATCTGAGACCGCACTGGCTTAGGTAAATTTGAGCTCTGTTTCCAAGATGGGATTGGCTGCATGGTGGACCCATCAGTCCGCTCTGCTCGGAAGCAGCTTCTTCACTTCTGGAGGGTATTTACACGTCTCTTCTTGTTGTTCCCAACCCTTGTTTCACAAATTCCAAACAGGAAAATATCAGTTCAAACACTGGAAATTCAGATTTTTCATAGGACAACTCAGGAATCAATGACAGTTGCCGATCCACGGCTTCAAAGGGCGTGGTCACAGAACTGAAAACGGTCGTAGTTCTCAGGCTGTTTTCCTGAGAAGAGGGAGAATGACGGACTCCCTAAGGCATATGCAGAGACTTTCCTGCTGCCTGACTCCAGCTGTTCAGCAGACTGTGGACTGTCTTCTCGCACTATTGTTTTGTGTTTGTTTTTTAAGACAGGGTCTCTCTGTGTAGTCCTGGCTGTCCTAGAACTCACTCTGTTGAACAGGCTGGCCTTGAACTCAGAGATCTGCCCGCCTCTGCTTCTGCTGGGATTAAAGGCATGGCCACCACCGCTCAGCTAGCTGAGTGACTATTGAAAGAGGGTTTTCAAAAGTGTCTCTTTTTTGTTGTTTTTTGAGATAGGGCCCTTCAATGTAGCCCACACTGTCCTTAAATTTGTGGTCCTCCTGCCTCAGTTTCCCGAGTGCTAGGATTTCAGGCATGAACAACATACTCAACAGGGAAAAAAAACTTTAGGATGTAAAATTTCACTTTCCCAACCTCCAAATAATAAATGTCATTGGACAGGTGGCAGTTGGCAAATGGGACTTTCTGCCGTCCTCTTCAGCAGGATTGGTCATAGAATTTTTACAGAAACCACAGTTTTTAAAGTAAAAAATTTAAAAAGAAAATCTGGAGAATTCCCTCCCTGCATTTCTTCCAGGTGGCTCCAATACCATCGGTTCCCAAACAGAACATTGGTGTGCAGAAAATAATGTCGTTTGTTTTAAGAAATTAAAGAACTCTTGGAAAGACTGTGTGAATCCATCTTAACTGCCAGTGTCTAGAAGATGTCCTCAATTCATTAAAAATGTGACAATAAAAGGCTCTTGAGGTTAGTGAAGTTGCCATGTATCTGAAGCACTTAAAAAACTAACGTATAGTCCCAGTGCTAAGGGAATGGAAACAGAGGGATGCTGAGTTCTAGGCTAGCCTGGGCTACTTTGCAAGGCCTTATGTCAAACACCCCCCAGAAACTAAAAAGTAAAAAAAATAACATAATAATTAAAGTAAAAGCAACTATGCTAAATATTCCATATATATATTTTATTTAATGTCTAAGAATTGGCTGGCTGCAAACTTACATAGGTGAAAAGAATATTTTCTTTTCATAAGAATAAATAAACTCTACCTGAATTTTTCAAATTCCAAGAGCGGCAATACAGAACTATTTTGACCAGCAAAGTCCTCCCCACAGTTCTGTCAGTTTGAAAAAAAAAAAAAAAAAAACCCTAACCATTCTCATTAAGAATGTCATATGGGACGAGGGATAGCTCAGCTGTTAAAGGCTAGTCTCACAACCAAAAATATAAGATTGTCACAGTGTAGAAGTCATGCTGACGGTGGGCTGAGGACCAGTCCTGTGGTCAACCTGCCCCAATGCAATGTTGGTCACAGTTGCTCTGAGTAACTTGTACTAATCCTGAAAGCAAACTGTTTATCTGAGACCTTTGGGTTGGCTTTGCTTCTGTGCCTGTGAATGCCGTAAGGTTTAAATGGTTACAGAACTTAATTTTTAATACTGACATCAAAGATAGCTTTGAATAATAATTATTCTGCTTCCATTTCTCCTTTCTGTCGGAACATTTTGACTTTATAAATACATTACAATCTTAGTGCTACCCCTGCCCCCGCCAACACACAGAAGGGTTTAAATTCCATTCCAGGGAACATCACCTGGACATGGTTCTCATGTGCTTGATGATATACCATCAAAAGGAAAAACACAAAGCAAGCAAAAGAATGGGTTTCTGACAGCCTGAAAGTTGTTCTCCTGTGATGAAAAGCAGTTGCTGAGAATCTGGAAGCCAATAGGAGCTGCACGTAGAAATGACTCGTGACCACAGCTGTTGTGTGGGGTTACTTTCACAGAGGGCTTTCAACCATCCTCTTCTTGTTTTGTAGGTAGAAGATGCGGTTCTCTTCAGAGTAGGTGACTTTGCTGAGGGGCATCCTGTAGATGTTGCGGTTTGTTGTGGTCATCAAGAGAAACAGTAGTGTGGCCAAACAGAAGGCCCACGTACCAGCTGGCAGTTGGACCTGGGGGAGGAGAGACAGGTCACACATTCTTTTGAGATTCCATTTGAAAGCGAGTCCACACAATGAGCCACCTGAGCCTCCCACCCAGGGTACAAATTGGTGGGGGCATTGCTCTGGAATCTGCTTGTGCTACTTTGTGAAACCTTGATCGTGTCTGAGATGTCAGGGCATCTACCATTTGAAATGTTTTCAGTTATCTTTTTATGGTGGTCAGTTTTTCTTGTTTTGTTTTTTGTTTTTTTGAGACAGGGTTTCTCTGTGTAGTGTTGTGCCTTTCCTGGAACTTGCTTTGTAGACCAGGCTGGCCTCAAACTCACAGAGATCCACCTGCCTCTGCCACCCCAGTGCTCGGATTAAAGGCGTGCGCCACCACCGCCCAGCTGGTGGTCAGTTTTATATCTTCTGTATGTCTGCCCAGTTTTCTCATTTATCTGTACTTCCCAAACATGATGTGCCAGGGTGACACTGGGCACACCGGATGACAGCAGTTTGCTGACACCTCCTGACCATTCATCACACCCACAAGGGCTTCTCTGATTAGTCAGCCATAGTGACCGTTCTGACCTTGACTTCTCCCCATTATTTAACTCAGCTTGTTTTATTTCTTTTGATTTTCTCTCATAAACAGACTTGTAAATTTTGGGGGGCAGATGCCATGCTTTAATGCTGCCATGTCCTCTCACACATTTCTGAGTATACTATATTGGCTAGCTTTAGTCTTTTGTATGGAACTCATAAGTGTGATGGGGGATAGGGTACCAAAACCTGACTGCACATCAGAATCATCTGGGGAAGTCTGATAAAAAAAAATGCCCAATCATCATACAAGATATACTTTATCCTCAAATCAAGGGATGGGGCCTCAGGATCTGAAGTTTTCCAGATCTCCCTAGCTAACTCAGTGGTACAATCCACTCAGTTCTGATCCACAGGCTAATGATGCCTATGGATTTTCTTTGTTCAGGTGTGAAGGACTCCATAATGTTCTTACATACCCCTCATTGTGCAGATCTACAATTGAATCTTGACTTCCTACCACAAAGATTCTGTGTTTCCATAGAGACCTTCCCAGACTAAAATCTTTATGAACTACTGAGAGAGTCAAATACTACTGTGACCCACAAACAACTGGGAATGCATCAACATTGTCTGAGCCCTGCATTACCTGCATGATAGGCAAAAAGGATAAGGAAATTCAGTCATTAGGAAGTAGGGGGTCTCCGTCCAGTTAGGGGGTATGAGACTCATTGCAGGAGAGGCAGGAGATCAAAGGGCAGATGACAGTATTAGAAAGGAAGAAGATGCCAGGCATACTAGCAGGCCACCTGTAGTCCAGTTTAATGCAAGCCTCAGCTACACAGTGAGTTTGAGGCCAGCCTGGGCTAATGAGGAAGCATGCCAGGAGAGAGCTAATGAGCAAAGAATTTGCTTAGAAATAATGGAAGTGGGACCTAGGTCTGAAAAGTTTTATTGATGAGTAGGTGAGAATGCAAATAAAAAAATGGCTGGATTTAAAATAACACCTGTTTCTTAGTCAATTATCCTTGTCTGCTCTTTTCTGGTTTCTCAACTACTCCACAGGTCTGATTTTCTTAATAAGTAAACTATATGCTGAAGTCAACTTATCAAACACCAGAGTTAGGCTATGAACGTGATAATACAGTATTGAGTTATTGATAAAGCTATTGTTAAAGTTATTCTTTAAACCTAGCAATCTGACATTTGTATCGAGCCTGGTAACTGTAGTTTGGACTAGCGTTTGCTGGGACGGTAGAGGGTGGGAGTGGCTGAGAGGCAGCACATGGGAGGACAACGGTGATCGTGCTCATGGACCCTGTCACCAGCTGCTGCTCAGGTGGGCATCAGCGGACTTCTACGCCACTGACGAGTCCTGTTGAGGATGAAATGAGATCAAAGGACTCACCACAGCCATCAGGTGTGTCATGCAGGCTCCGAAGTAGGCAGTGAACAGAGCTGCAAAGAGAGGAAAGAACACTGTTTGGTGGATGTCCTTTTCATCAGCATCCTAGACTGTCTGTACACTTCTGCATTCTGCTAGCCAGCCCAGCACCCCAGGCCCACAGTGATAAGTGGGAATTTAGACTCAGGAGCTATGAGTTCAGATCCCAGCTCATCCCTGCAGAACTCACTGGTCTCATTTCTATGCTCTGTCTCCTTAGCTGTACAATCAAGTAACAGGACCAGCTCTTTCACAGGGCTGGGTGAGCATGAAGGAAACACCACACAGTCAGCACACAGTAAGTCCTCAGTAAGAGTAGTCTTGCAGTGTGATTTGCTTTTTTCACTGCTGTAGCAACACTTTCGGGAAAGGCTTTCCATGGCAAATAAACGGCTGCCATGCTGTTTTATATAAACATGACTGAATTTAGATGAGGCAGCCTGGGTTCTCTACAGAGTCACTGCATCTAGGATCCTCATATTAATGGTTTGGATTTCATAGCTACAAAAATTATGGATCTAAAAATAAGAAGGAAACAGCTTGGAGCATGGCAGAAGCAGAACATACCCCTGAAACCCTTTTCATGTAATGTCTTTTCATATGCTAAAGGTGGGCACACAAGTGAATTCATAAGCATCTGATATATTTATGTACTTTGAGCAAAAATAAAAAAAACAAAAACCCCACTGCAAGTGACATGTTTTGACCACATGAGCCAGCTAACCACCAATTTCTCTGTCTTGATTGAGGATGAGGCAAGGAGTATGGAATGTCCTCAGGTTTTCCAAAACTGAAGAATGACTTTCCTATATTGTCCACATAGTCATTTGGGCCACTGTTAGACAGTCACCAAATCAATCAATCAATCAATACCTATCAATCACATGAGCTATGGGATCTCTGATCATCACTTACTTGTCCTTTTATTGATATTTTATCCCCAGTACCATGTTCATTAAACAGGGCAATGAATCCTCTCATGTCCTAGTTTCTCATGCTAATGAAGGCGAGTATTCAGAAACAGTTCTGCCTTTGGATCCCAGCTCTTTCTTGTATTTGCTGTATAATGAATGAACTCTGCTGTGAGATAATTCCTTTGTACACTGTCAAGATTTGTCACTGTGATTGGTTTAATAAACAAGCTGACTAGCCAGTAGCTGGGCAGGAAATTAGACAGGAGAGCCAAACTGAGAATGATGGGAAGAAGGAGGGTAAAGTCAGAGGAGACACCAGCTAGCTGCTGAGGGAACAGGACATATAGAACATGAGGCAACAAGCCATGAGCTGCGTGGCAAAGCATACATAGAAATATGGGTTAATTTAAGTGTAAGACTTAGCTAGTAACAAGCCTGAGCTACTGGCCAAGCATTTGTAAATAATATAAGCCTCAGTGTGGTAATTTGGAAGTAGCTCCTGGGATGGGAAAACTCCACCTACAGAACTCAGAATCCTTTTTATTTTTGTCATTCAGAACTTAAAGATCTGCTTTAGGGAGGCAGACAATGACATCTCAAATGAAATTTTATATTTACCCAGAGCGGCTGTGAACTCCTCTCTTGGCAGGGTACTAGGGTACCACTCTGAGAAGAAGGATGCTCATGGCTTGAGTGGGAAGGATTTCCATCTTTGCTTTCATCAATTTCATTTATTTTCAAGATCTAGTCACTCATTCAGCATCTATTCATGGGTGCTCTGCTAAGCATAAGCTGTATTCTGGCCTGCTCTGTTGAGTATCATCTCTTCATTTCCTCTGAGCACACCAGACGTTATTGTCTCTTATCTCCTTCAAAGGCCCAACATACTTCTAAGGCATACTTCTGACTCTCTTGAGTTTTGTACTGTTCCATGCTTTGGAATAATCTCTAAGTCCATGTTGCTCTTTTTTCTACTGTGAGAGTCGGACTAATAAACAGCAGGCTGCCCATCCATGAAGACTTGTGGTGCAGAGCCGGGACTGGCTTACACCAGGGAAGTGTCTGCATAGTGAATAGCTGTGTGGAGGTGATTCCCTGATTCCGTTAGAAAAGGCCCTTAACCCTTGGTGAGAGCCTGGATTTCACAGGCAATAACAGCGGACTGTCATGGGTGAGTCCTACTATAGTAACCCAGCTATTGATAAGTGGTACAAAATAGGCTGATGGCTTCTAAAGATGACGTAATAAACAAGGCTACTCCTTGGCCGCCCAGTTCCTGATCTCCCGGTAAGGAAAGCAGCCCTGGAAGGTGCTGTTCCAGGTTCCCAAGTCCCCCCGACAGAGACATGTGGAATGAAGACAAGAACAGTTCTGTAATCAGTGTCTGCTGTTTGTTTACCTTGGCAGACAAGCTGGCCCTTTTGTTTGTCAGTGACAGGGCAACGTGGGCAAGCTGAAACTTGCTGCGGCATTCTACACAAAAGACTTGCTTTGCAAGAGGGGCTGGAGGTCTGTCCCAAGAGTTCATGTGTGGATATTAGGAAGTCTGCTGGGACACAGTGGGGATGGAGTTGGCACTCTCACACTGTCAGCCTCAGAGGGAACTGATAGGGCTCTCTGGGGATGAACTCCACATCTGTGGACATTAGAATGGCCATTCCTTTGAAGCATCAACTTTGAATTCAGAAATATGTTACATGAATATTAATAAAATGCACATTTATATATTTATACCAAAAGCATTCATTGGAGCAGTGTCTGAAAGGGCTCCAAACTAGAAGCCCTGTAACTACCCCCCAGCATGACAAGCTTGTCATATCTAAAGCACCTGTATTACCTCAACCATCAGAAGCCCTACATCCTGAGAGGTGGAACCATGACCTGACTGTCATCTAAGAGCAGTCTAAGAGAAGGGCCCTGGCTTCCAGTCCCCATTGAGAGCTGTCACTCAAACAGCTGGAATCCCTTGGGAAATAAACTTAGGTGAAAGGAAAGGGACATCTAAGGAGAGCAGATGCCAGGAGAGTCAGAAACAAATGGAGCAAACACTCCAGATGAGCCGTAGTCAAAGCCAGAAGCCGAGAAAGCAATAGACACAGGACTAAGCCTAATGGATGGAGCCAAATGATGGTTCACTTGACAAACTAAACTGGGGGTTCTTGTGAAGGGACGAAGAGGAGAAAATAATAATAAAAAAAAAAAAGGTCAGGAAAGGTCAGACAGGGATGGAAAAGCTCACACAGAACTAACCCACAAGGAAAGGAATATTTGGAGAGAATATTTGAAAAATTAAAAGCAGACAAAAGCCCAGAATTCAAGCAAGACAGGAGAACTCCCACTGAAAGGATTTGAGTGGCTGGTGACACAGGGGTTGGGGAACCCTCACATCTAGACAGGCAACAGAAAAATACCTCACATGCAAAGATAAAATTCCAAATGTCCAGAGAGCGAAATTAAATTACCCTTAACGAGAATTAGTTTTTGTTTTTCAGAAGTCTTAACGGCAGTTTGGGTATAAAAGGACAATGTGATCATCTTTGAGGACAATTTCCAAATGTTAGGAGAGGAAGAAGAGGCCTTAAGTCTGGTGTTGTTTTCAGACAGCTGAACTAAAACCTAAGCCAGGGAGAAACGGAGCTGTTCACAGGCATGCAGAGTCTTAGAGGTTCCTCCCGCTTGCCTTGGCGGAGGTGGGAGTGGGGGGGGGTGGATTGGGAGGGAGGGCTGGGGGGTGGGAGGAGGAAGGATGGGGGAATCCGTGGCTGATATGTGAAATTAAGTTAATTATAAAATAAAAATACTATGAAAATAAAATATTTCAAGTCAATGACTAAAATTTAAAAACAAAAAAAAATCTCCGAAGAAGCAATACAACAGGACAGTGTGAGCCGTAGGGCAGGGGTGAATACATGCATCACTAAAGGCAGTAGTTAGTAAACAGAGAAGTGTAAAAATGCCTGTTTACATGGGCCTACAATGAAAATTCTGTATAATACCAATGTGGTTTCAGTGGTCGTTGGGGGCGGGCCTCCCAGTGGGGGCTGAAGCGGGCTAAGGTATTGTTCATATTTGGGGAGAAGATAAAGGTATGGATGAAGTTAAGACATTGGGAGGGAATAGTAAACAAAGTTAATTCTTAATAAGTTATGCAAAGCCACCAGAAAAAAAAAGTTTACCATACCCTTAAACAGTGCAAACAAGTGCAGAATACCACTTATGTTTCATGCGATTTATGTACACACTATTTAATCCTAGGCAAAGTCTACGAGGCACCGCAACCCCTCATTTTAAATGGGTAGACCTAGGCCCAGAAGTGTTATGTACTCTGCTGGGATTAAGTCCCAGGTTGTCTGGCAACAGGTCAGGGTTAGTTTTTTGTTTGGGGTTTTTCTTTTTCTTTCTTTCTTTCTTTCTTTCTTTCTTTCTTTCTTTCTTTCTTTCTTTCTTTCTTTCTTTCTTTCTTTCTTTCTTTCTTTCTTCCTCCCTCCCTCCCTCCCTCCCTCCCTCCCTCCCTTCCTTTCTTTCTTTCTTTCTTTTTTTTGGTTAGGGTTTTACTGTGTAGCTCCTACTTCACCTCACCTTCCAAAGTTCTATCGAAGGCAGAGTAAGTATGACAGACAGAAAACTGCTCTCTGTTGGGGTCCACGCCCTGACTTCTAGAATCTGTGATTATGAAAAGAAACTTGCAACCTTGCTGAAGTTACAGACTTTGAGCTGGAAGATTATCAAGGATGGGATGAGTAGACCAGGGTCATCACAAGGAGCTGCGGAAGGAGGTTGGTTACAAAGTTTCCTGAGGGAGGAGGATGGAGTATTTTCCCTTTCTGTCTCTTTGTACTTTGTATTGATTTAACAATGAAACTGTACTATTTATTACTACAATAAAAAACAATGGAAAGATTCCCCTTTGGGGGAAGCATTTGCAAATGTCTTAGGCTCCATCCTTTTCACTAGCCTGCCAGATCCAAATCCATGTGGTCAAATGCTTTCTGCTTGACTCCGACTGTCCTCATGCCAATCAAATAGACTCTACTCCTGTGCTAGGGCTCACAGAAAAGCCACCTTCTCCAGGCAGTACTTTCTGATAACTCCTATAATTGCCCCACCAACAGACCCTGTACTACAGATTTCTTCTTGTTCTTGAGAGCCTCCCTTAGGATCTTCACCCCCAAATCACCAGGTTCCTACTTTCTACTCTGATGCTTTCTGCTCAGGAATTACAGGGGACCCAAAGCTTCTAACCCTTTGTCATTCTAGTGTCCATCCAAGCTATAGCATGGCTACCTAAACACAGTCAATGCATTTGTGCTAATGCACACACAGTAACATAAAGTATGCGCTCCCAATAAAGGTGTGAAAGCAATCTCAGGAAAAGCTAGCGGCTGGAGGGTGAGCAACTCCACCCCAGCTAAGCTACAGAACCTGCCCCCAGCCCTGCCCGCTTTGCCCTGAACTTGAGAACAGATAAAGAGCAGAGGAACAAATAGAGACAGAGCTCAGCGGAGTCCCGACAAAGCAACAAAGTAACTTCCAAACAGCACACAGCAGCTTGAGATCTGTTGGCCATGCCCTAGCATAAACCCAAACTGAGCAGTGCTGCAAACTCCCAGTCTCCGCTCACCTCCTCCACTCCAGATCCTGCCTAGCACGTGGTCTACCATTTGACAACCAGTCAGATAGCTGAGACTGAGCAGTCTGGCGAAAAAACCACTTTAGACATATGCTATCCCAGGTTAGAAATAATTTCTCTACAACCCATGATCCCTTCACCTTTTTTGTCCCCCAGGGGGTCACTCCTTCCGCTTTAGAATTATCTTTAATGTTTTACTTGTATTGAACCAGGGATGACACAGGCTAGGGGTGAATGTCTGTCCCTCATCATCAGCTTGGGGAACCACCAGCTTTCCAAGTCCAAAGCTCTTGAGGCCTACATTACTTTAAAGTTCCCACACGGGGTCTGAAAGCTACAGCCAGAAGTAGCCCAGGGCGGTGGGAACAACTGTGTGGAACGTTGGCAGATACCGCTTCTAGGTTTGGACTTGATGCATTTCAGCTCTTCCCTGACCCAAGTTCAAAGAGAAGGATGGATTTGAGGAGCTGGGGTCTAGTCCAGCTCTGCAGTCGGGGTCTACCGGGGATCACGAAGGGCTAACAAATTACTTCTTAGCCTGTAGTCTCCAGGCCTCCATGTCAGAGGAACAGGTTTCTCCCTCTGCCACTAACTCTGTGTCAGAGGCCGATCTAGCAGTCTGTGTATTCACTAACATTCCAGGGGATTCTGGTGCATGCTCAGATCTGAAAACCACTGATTAAACTGACTCTCAAAGGACCGTATGAAACTCTACCTGGGTCATCAAACAACATAGCTTTATATTTAGCTCAAATTATTTCTTTTTAGTTTTTTTTTTTGGAGGGGGCCATAACAACAAGCACACACACACACACACACACACACACACACACACACACACACCCTCACACAGAGAACCACAGTACATGTCATGGATCTATTCCCTCAAATATATACCAAATAGAATGGCTGCTGACACTCCACAGGCTCTTTCTTCACACCAGTGTAGCAGGCAAAGATGACTTTCATTCTCCCAGATGAGGAACATCCCTTGACCCACTCACACAGTTAGCTGGTGGGAAACTCAAAATTCCAGTTTGTATTTCTTATGTGACCCTTGGAATTTTTGTGTGTGATTGTTTACTGCTTGCCCATGATTTTGATTGAGTCCTCAAGGGCACCCCCTACATGTGGGCACCCACACCATATGTAGGATACTCACCACAGGCAAGAGCCAGGAGGTGGGTCTGCCAAGTGAGTGCCATGAACATGCCTCCAATTGCAATGCAGGCCAGAGAACTGTTGAATCCCCAGAGCCCGGCGTAGATGTCTTCAAACGGAGCTGCAAGACTGAGTCCTGTTAGGCAAAAACAAGGGTGGTCAGAGCTTGGGATACAGAGAAGGATGCTCTCCAATGAGTTGTGGGGTCAGGAGAAGTATCCCAAGAGCTCTTCTTGCTCAGAGACCCCAAGAAAGCTCTGTCGTGTAAGAGATGCCCGAGACCTGCATGGGATGAAGAAGATGCTTATGTTAGGCTGCAAGCCTCATGCTCACCTGCGGCAACACCCAGCAACGATCCAATAGCGGCATGCAGGCACATGAGTGGGGAGGAAAGAAGAATGGCACACAGGAAAATGCCCCCTGTCCACGGGTTGTCACAGCCATATATCTGACCGACGCCCACCGGAAGGGACTTCAGTAGCTGCAATGGAAAGCACAAAATTGTAGCCACTCAAACAACAGACAAGAAGACCACGGGACACTGCAACTTTATACGACATGATAGTTAGACTTAGCATATTTTATCCTGCAGGATCAGTGCCAATATTATATTAACACAGAAAAGAAAATCTCATCTTCTCTTTGGCTTTCTCTCTTGAGAGGTACACCGGTCCTGCTCAGATGCATGCCGAGCATGGCTCCTCCAAACCTTGTGTGCTCACTAGCTTTCCCACTATGTGAGGCTTCCAGGGTGGTCTCACCACTCCTGGCTCTGATGGCATGTTGTACCTTCCCTAGTGTGGCAGGGACACAGGTCAGTTGCTTCCTGCAGTCCATCAGTGCTGGCAGTGAATCAGTGCTGTTCCCCAGCCTGGAGAAATACTAGTACAATTGTGTTGGCTGCCCAGACTCAAAAGGCCAGTGAACTGAACAAGACTAGCTCATCCATAATTTAGAAGCAATTATAGCCAACTTGATGAATCAGGACCACATTTGCCCTTCTGATACCAAGTGGAACATGTACCATTTAGCAAAAAATATCTTTGGCTTATTTTAGTCCTTAACACCTGTCTATCAGATCTCAAGACATGAAAACACAAACTTTACATTTCTGTTTTCTGACAGAGGCCTTAATCTACCTGAAGTGTTTACAGCGTGGCAGTTCTCAGGAGAACACAGGATTTGGCTCAAATGAATAACATTTCCATCTAATAAAACTTTTGCTTGGGCCAGGAAAACATAATCACACACGGCTTCTCCCTTTGAGCAAAACATTTCCTGAAGGATGATGGCCTCTCTGCTTCTCACGTATCTTTTGGCGAGGCCTGAGAAGCAATAACTCTGCCTGGTAGGGGAAGCCCCACCTTGGGCTTCCAAACACTGGCTTGGCCCTTGTCTGGTGCGCTGGACCACACTGAGAGTCTACCTTAAGGTGGCCTCTAAATGCTTTCTGTTCCCAGTCTTGTCTGTGTGTAGTCATTCCCCGTGTCTTCTAGACCTGGGAACTTTGCACAGGTGAAGACTGATTAGACTTTTTATCTCTGAACTTGGTATCCTAGGTATCTCTTGGGTGGTCAGGGGTGGGAAAGTTGGGTGAGCTATCACAGAAAAATTCCGAATGGGAAGAGGTCAACTGACCTTCAGAATCTTCATGTTGATAGTCCCTATCTGAGATATCCAGTACAGCAGGTACTAGCCACACAGAGGTACTGGGTATCTGAGTTGTGGCTGGTGAAGTTGAGGAATTGAGCTGTGAATGCATTTACATCTAAGTTTAAATAACCACACGGGGCTAATGGCTGTCTTATGAGACGGTGTAGTCTGAGAGAGAGAGCGATACAATTTTACAATGTTACTTTCCCCGAGCAGTTGCTTTTCATTTTGGAATAGTTCCAAGTGCTTCTATTTGCTTACTGGGTCAAAGATAAAGCACAGGCTATGTCAACTTCTCCCGAGTTTTCCTCACTCAGCAGAGAGGATGACAAAAGGGCACATCTAATGTGACGGCCGGAGAGCCAGTCTTTTGCACATTAAAACAAAAACAAAGCCAGCAAGGCCTCTTTGTTTTCTTTGATTTCAACTACTTACTCTCAGAAATTAAGAAACATTAAGCTAGGTACTGAGACGCAGCGCTGTAGCAAAGCATTAGCCTGGCATGTGAGAGGCTCTATTGCAATCTGTATACACACACACATATGCACGCATGCATGCATGCACACACAAAGAAAAAAAACCCGCAAATTTCTTATAGAAACACCTGTGGGAAGAGCTGGAACTCAATTTGGGAGAAGCAGGTTTTTGAAAGCACATGCTCTCTGCGCCTATCTGTAAGGAGCTGCACGATACCCACACCCTGTGACTCAGCGGATCTCAAGCTCTGTCCACCAGCACAGTTGGGAGGAATTTGCTGATACAGGTTCCCAGGCCCCACTACACCTTGAGAACCCTTTGTGTTCTGTAAGGAGGCAGAACAGCCAGGTTCTATAGAGTCCAAAAAAGTATAACAGTTCTGAGCGGGAGAAGCTGATCCTGAAATCTCTAACCCCAAGGGAGAGACCGCCTGCCTTGTCTCAGCCACTCAAAGAAGGGCTAAGCTTCCCACAGTGTCTGATCTCCAACGAACTGCCCGTGAGGACTGTCATTGCAGACAGATTTTTAGGGAGAAAAAAAAAAGTTGATATTTTACCTCCAGCGCGTTGAGCTCAGACCACGTGATATTGGGCACGGAGGTGACGGGTGCGAAGAGTTTACTTGGAAAGAATGCATTATAATGTCCTGTGGCTGCCGTGTACATCGTCAGCGCCATGTTGAAAGGGAGAGTGAAGACCGGGAGATCCCATTTGCTCAACACCGAGTTCAGCGCACTGGAGAAAACTGGGCTGAAGGAACGCGGCAGGAGAATGAGAATCAGTGACCAGCAGCCAGGCTGAGCCTCCAGATGCTAACATGCTCTGAAGTGTTGTGTTGAGACAAACCTTCCACGGGGGTCAGGGGTGGGGTTGGAGGGGGCGTGGCCTGGGGCCAATCCTATCTCAGAGACAACAACTCCAAAACACACCACAAGACGAACTCTTGGTTGACTTTTGAAAACGAAAATATCCTGAGGTGCCTCAGAGTGAGTTCTAATCAAGGTTTTTAAAAACAAGTTTGGGCGCTCTTAATAAAGAGAAATCTTCTCTGCATAGTTAGCGCCCTGTGATCCTGGGGTCCGTCCTCCACACCAGAGTCACCACCATCCTGAATTTGGAAGATAGCGCTCTGCATGTCTTCTCTATAGGTATCTATTTTGGAGAAAAGACTAGGGATTTGGGTGGTTGGAGCTGGAAAAACGGGTCTTACAGGAGTGGACAGAATGTCTGTCCTTGAGCTACAGGTAAACTTGAGACTTCACAAAGAGTCACTTCCTTGTTCCATGGTGTGCAAGCTTAGGCTTGCTTTGGATGGTGTAGATTGGTGGTTCTCAACCTGTAGGTCATGACCCCTTTAGGGGTTGAACAACCCTTTTATAGGGGTCAAAGATGAGATATTCTGCCTATCAGATATTTACATTACGATTCATAACGGTAGCAAAATTACAGTCATGAAGTAGCAATGAGATAATCTTATGGTTGGGGGTTACCACAACATGAGGAACTGTACTGAGGATGCAGCATTAGGAAGGCTGAGAACCACTGGTGTAGACAGTTCCCTGGACCCTTGTATCTGTCTCACTTGTTAACACAATGGAGAAGCATCCTTGGAAGATCAGAACTGATCTCCTACTGGGGGAGGGTGTAGATCACCAGACGGCCATGGTTCCTGTCCTTGAGAAAATCCTTCAGAGCAGCTGCCAGCCTCCTTGGGGAGGCTGGCACTATGGACAGGGCCTCCACACACCTATGGGCGCCACCAGGGTGGAGCCCTCCTGCAGGTGGTGCCCAGAGGGGGCTACTTGAGTTTTCTTTGTGAGCGTATCAGCACTTTATACTTTAGATATGATATAGATCTCATTATAGATGGTTGTGAGCCACCATGAGGTTGCTGGGAATTGAACTCAGGACCTCTGGAAGAGCAGTCAGTGCTCTTAACCTCTGAGCCATCTCTTCAGCCTAGATACAATATAGAAAGATAGATTTGTTTCTAGGAAAAGGAATTAAGATGTCAGCACAGAAGCTGGTTTTAAAGATTCTGGTTTTGTGAAGACAGAATTGAATTTAGAAAGAAAAAAAAGGAGATGGGCAGCTCGGCTAAGTCCTTGGGTGACTCCACTGATGGGGGGCACCTTTGGCTATACTTTAGAACCACCTGGGGGGTTAAAAACCTCAACATACAGGCAACAGCACAGAGCAGGTGTGTGTGTTCAGTGTGTAGCTGAGGTTGAGAATGTCTGGATGAAGGGGGCATGCAGCCGACTTTGACGCAAGGACCACTAACAGGTGGTAAGAAAATCTGCACCTCTTAAGCTGGTTGCTTTAGTTTCTATAACCACGTTCTAATTTTTTTAATTTGTGGCAAAAGATACATAAAATTACCATTTATTATTATGTTGTGTCCCCCCTCCCCCAGACAGCCTCTCTAGACAGATCAGCCTGGAACCCACTCTAAGCCCAGGCTGACCTTACACTCATAGCAACTCTCTTCTTCACTTAGCCTCCAAAATTCAGGGGTAATAGATATGCGCTACCATAGCTGGCACCATCGAACTATTTTCGTTTCATTTTTACATGTAATTTGTGTTTGTGGGGTGGGTGTGCATGTGTGGGCGTATGTGGAGATCAAAGGAAAACCTGGGAGTCAGTTCTCGTCTACCATGTGGGTTCCCGGGATTAAACTCAGGTTGCTGTCCTTGGCTACAAGTGGCTTTATGGGATAAACCAACTTGCTGGTTCCATTTAACTATTTAAAGTGCAAAGTCCAATGACAGAGTGATACACAGCTACCGTTGACTCTCAGAGTACTTTTCACCTTACAAAGGCGGGCTCATTAAACACCAAACCTCCGTTCCCTCTACCCTCCACGGGCACTTTGGCAATCAGGCACAACTTACCAAGTCATGGACATAATAGATACAGGGAGTATCAGCCACCAGTAATAGTCGCCTTTGTCTGAGAAGACAGCCATGAGCATTCCCACAAGGGTGGCGTTGTAGCCCTGGAGCCCGGCTGCAATCGCTGACCTACAGGTGTGAGGAACAGCACAGACATTGCCTGAGTGGACTTCGTTAGGACTAGACATAAACAATAGCTGTCACTTCTAGATCGCATCCACTTTAGAAAACATAATCATACCTGGGCATGTGTTTCAAAGCCTTTTATGGACCATGCAGATACAACTAAATTGTGCAGGGAAATCTGCACAGATAAAACTGAAATGTGTACATGGAACAATGCCCTCCAGGGTATGACACAGACCTCAGGAAGGATGGCAGCTGCTGAGGGAGAGGGGCCTGGGAAGGCAGTCTGCTTTCGTTCAGCCTTTCCCGAGAAAATTCTTATTTCTTTTAAATCACCAATGACCTTAACTGGATCAGGGTTTTTAGCATTTCAAACAGTCTTAAGTCTTATTTCTCAGTGAGAAACGTTTGACTCCTGGAAGGCAAGTCCTTTCATAGTGCCTTCAGAAACATCCAACTTCAACTTAAAGGACATTTTCGTGTTCTCCTGATTCTACTTTGTGTTCTCTAAGTGTCCATCTTCAGGTTATTGAATAGAAAAATGACTGTTTCTATTTGCCAAGGCACCTATTTAATTATGTGCACACATAGCTCCTCTTGTTGAAACCTCTTTGTGATGGTTAAGTATTCAGTCTGTCTCCTAGGTTCCTCTAGAGAACCCTGACTAACGCACCCGATCTGTTTGGCATTTAACGTCACTTTCAAAGACCGTCTTACATGTCAGCTTCTACTCTGGCTGTAACGGAATCTAGGTCATAATCAGGAAGCAGAAGCTGCAAGGAAGCAATGGGAATATTTCTGTAGAGTAAGCCCCTAGCCTGGCAAGTTCCCTCCTTTCAGACTCTGAGAGTTGGAGATGTACAGCATCATGAAGAACAACAGGGTCCATTTCTGGCCTGATGCTCAGAGATAATGACCGTGGGGACCTAGGAGGTAAAGGTGGTGGAGTTAGGTCAAATGTAGGGCCTTTCTGTGGGGGAGGGGCTACAGCCAGAGAGCTGCGTTGCCACTGATGTGAGAGTTTTCGGTTTTTATCTGACTGTGCACAGAGGTGCCAGTACAACCATATCTGATGTCATATCTATTCATTGTGGTGAGGACATCAAAGTCCAAAGTCCTTTGTCTTTCTTCAGGAATCCTCCAGAAACTGGAGTTAGGCGTGAGGATGGTGGAGAGCTCTGTGGACTGGACCTCCCTCAGTGCTGGTCAGTGGACAATGGATGGCAACATCTCCAAGTCAAGAGATGCCACTGTGCCAGCCCCAGGAAGAGTCAGTCACTTCAATGGAACTGTCGTTTTTGATCTTTTTTTTTTTTTTTTTTTTTAGTACTAAGAAAAGTAAAAGAAACTTGAGAAGTAACACACGTAAATATAAAAATGTGACTTATCTTCTAAATAATAAATTGCCAAGGAAATGAGGGTGCCCCCCCCCACTCCTCAGTCCCAGGGATGAAATGCAGGGACTTGTAGATGCTAAACAAGTGCTCTACCGTTGGATGGCATGCCTAGCCCAGAATCATGCTTCCTTGCAGCAAAAACAATGAGGGACTAATCCTGGGATGTGTGGCTTTCCATCAGCCCAGAAGCTGAGCTGGCTTGTGCATGGCCCATGAAAGGAGACAACCATGTTAAACTGGTGATGGACACAAGACATAAGGGGGCTGTTAAGCCACTGTCTTTTCAAGAACTCGGGAGCATTTTGCTTAAAGTTGCAATAAATAATTGTATCACTAAAGGAGACTTCAGTAGGCTCTTTCCTGGTGATAGATGAGTTCTGGCTACCATACACAGCTGGTAATCCTCAGACTGTCCCTTGTTCAGAGGAAAAGAATAAAAGACTATCCGTGATCCTCTGGCCTCTGACGAAAGAACAAACAGAGAGTTCCGTGGAATGAAGGTTTTTTTTTTTTTTCACCTGGGAGGGTGTGGCTTTATTAGGGCTGCCCATGGCAGCTGCCCAGCTAGTGGCTCAGAAAGAGAGGGAGCTGGCATATGAGGGCTCGCTTACCTGTCTTGGCTCAGCAAGAGGGCTGTCAGAGTGGACACCACAGTTCCCACACAGCCACAGAGAGCCCACCAGGGGTTCTGGACCAGAAATCCGGTCAGAATCAGGATCCCACTGATGGGGTTGCTGACGAACACCACCTGGGATATGCCACGAAGAATCCAGTCAATGAACTGGAGCACCATGGGCTTGTCTGGAGAGGCGAGATGAGCAGAGGTAAGGACGAGGCAAGGTAACCCCAAGGTCTACCCTGAACAAAGCCACCAGAATCTGTGGGAGCTGAAACTTTCAGATATGTTTTTAAGCCTTCCTTTGACCCCCTTGGACTGTTTATAGTCAGTCCACCCTGCCCCTACTGGAATCCAAGCTCCAGAAAGCAGCTACGGCTCCCCTTGGCCATGCTCAGCGGTATAGACTAAGCCAAAGGAATAAATTATCAGCAGGAAGATTTTCTTTGTGAAGTACTGGGATTGTAGGATAAAGACACCCCACTATTTCCATGAAAAAAAAAAGTGTGAAAAGGTTTGCAAGTTAGAAGATGCAAAACTAGAAAGCAATGCCTGGGGAACAGCGCTAAAAACATAGGCAGAAACAGAGGCAAAGGATTTCCTCAAAGCTGTTTCTCCCTTCTCTCCAAGGAATGGATGTTTCCATACCTTTAAGCCAGTTGGCAAACTCTTTCATATCACCAGTGACATAGCCAAGTACTTTGAAGCCACACCGTCTCCCCCGACACGATGACACCTGGTTTTCACCCCGGTCTACTTTAACCATGGTGGGACTGTCTTCCATGGCCATCTCTTCCTCGGGCTCCTTGAATAAAAGGACGGAGTTTGTAAGCATCCTGAAGGGGAACTCTGTGGGCTGGCGAGCTTAGGCTGTACAGTTGCCATAGAAGATGAGTTGGGAGGCATTCGCCTAGACCAGGGCAATGTCATGGCTCTGAGAATTTGCTCCTTCCTTCCGAAGTATCATTGAGGAACTCATTATCCAAACCCAAACAAACGTCAGCCTTTGTCCTTGATGTCTGTAATGCTACCACGAGAAGGTCCTGTCTGTACCCTCAGAAGACTCGGTGTCTGGCTTAACCAGCATTTGCTGGGCCTCCATTTCCTGTACTCAGGGGACTCAGTGTTGTTGAAAAGGAAAAAAAAATTAATGTCAAGAGAACAAATCAAAGAATCAAGAAAGAGCTAAAATAAGTCACTTTGAAATTCGTATTTTTCTTTTTTAAAAAATAGCAATTATAAGCAGGAGTGGTAGCGGACACCTCTAAGCCCAGCACGTGAGAGTTGGAGGCAGGAGGATCAGGAGTTCAAAGGCAGCCTCAGCAACATAATGGTTCAAGCGTGGGCTAGGTACACGAGATTCTGTCCCAGAAAAACAAAGCACCAACATAGAGAACACCCAAACTACTGATTTAAGAATTCTTTGAAAAAGAAAAAAGATTAAAAGAGTCTGTGTTTGTTGACACAGATCAAGGATCCCCTGGCCCCAATCTCCAAGAATAAGATTGCTTGAATGCATTCGTATGTCATGGAGTCACCTCAGAGACTCTGTAGTTTGGAATCTGTCATATAAATGCATTGAAAAAGCAAGACAGATACACCACAAAGGTGTAGAACAATGGTTCTCAACCCATGGGTCGAGACCCCCCCCTTGGGGCAATGAACTACTCTTTCACAGGGGTTTGCCTAAGACCATCGGAAAACACAGATATTTACGTTATGATTTATCACAATTACAGTTATGAAGTAGCACCGAAAATAATTTTATGATTGGGGGCCACCACAACAGGAGGAATTGAATTAAAGGGTCACAGCTCTGGGAAGGCTGAGAACCACTGGAAACTTGGTGAAAATGGACAACACTGCTGAAAGCCCGAGACTGTGACGTGGAGATTGCACGGCACCAGGATGCACAGGCTTTCATTATAGTCGGAGAGTCTCGCCGGAATGCAAACGCTGGCAGCCCAGTGTGTGTCGACTACATGGCTGTCTAATAATACATAGCAAGAGAGGACCAACATCATCGGATTTGGTACCCTGCAGACACAGCAGGAAGTGAGGATGACCAATGATACATCCCTAGAGGTAGACCCTGGGACAAGGACAATGGCCACGTCCCCCTGGTTGTATGAAAACAGCCCAGAGCGGACGGGTAAGTAGGAAGTGGGGCAGCTCCATTGTCAGCCTTAAAAGGCTTCAGTGGAGAATGTGTGGAAGCCTCAGCCACAGAAGGCAAGACCGAGGGAGTGCCCAAAGCTGCACAGATAAGCCAGCCTATCTTTCCTCACGGCACGGCATGGACAGAGCTCCTCTGGCTCATTCTGGTAAGGAGAACATTCATCATTGTTCTCCTTACCACCTTCACCAGCTAGCCACTGACAGCTAATGCAATTATATCTTTTTAAAAATCTAGACTTAGTTTTGACTTACACGAATCCCAGTACAGAAACCAACGTTTTATTACTGATTTATTACTGTGTAACAATTTTACTTCTCACTATCGCTTAAGCTGGCCTTGAACTCGCTATGATCCTCCTGCCTCTGCCCCCGCCCCCAAGTGCTGGGATAACAGGTATGTTCCACCGTGCCTGGCTATCTTCCTGTTTTTTAAACAATGGTGCACCATTAATCATCGCACAAAGTTGGAGCTATTTCTGCAATTCATTCCAGATCAAGGTCATTCTGCCTTGGCAATGTTCAATCTGACATCAACATTTGTGAGTCTATCGGTGAACCTTTGTATTGGGAATTTTTTTTACATTGAAAACTGCTGGAGTCACAGAACCTAAACTAAGTCCATATAACCCAGCTGTCTCTGCTCTATACTTCAAATTCACAAATCCGTACAGGCAACCCAGCATTTGTGAAAAAGTATCTTACATTTCATAATCTAAGCAATGGCTATCACTTATTGCAGACCTCTCCCTCTCTAAATCTCATAACTGAAAATATTGTGTGGTTGGACCCTTCCCCAGAGACAGTGACCCATTTTCAAAGTCATACTAAGTTACAAGAGGCTCCAGTCTCGGCCATGACAAGAAGCCCAAAGGACAATTGTCCTGAGTTGCTGGAACCAAATGTGTCAAGCCCTGAAAGTGGCAGTTTCCATCCGTCACAGAAACCAACTCCAGAATACACACGTGCATGCTCTCAAAACTTCCAGCCTATATTTATTTTAGAGAGTTTCGAATACCATATCACCCCAGAGATTCGAAACCTGATAGGATAACTGGCCAGACGTGACTGAGAACCTGAATGGCCTGTGTCCTCTGCAGAACCACCCTAAGTTAAGACTGAACTATTTTTGTCCAAATCCACATCTCCACCTAAAGCTGTGTCTCCAATATTTATTTGTTGGGATGCACTGGAGGACTGTAACATTGTTCCCCACCATTCCTTACCTCAGAGAAGGACCCATCCTGGCTGAGCAGACAGTGGCTACATCCTAGTCTTCCCTTAGTGCCTGGGGTCCCTGTCACCTGTTCCAGAACTCCAGCATGAGAGCTGGTTAGGAGAAATCAGTAGTTTAAATCTAGTTCACTCTAGATTGTTATCATGCTAGAAAATCTGTGTCTCTTTTGGGAACTTGGATGAAGAGAGAAGAAGAGAGAAGCGTTCTAGCTGATGCTCACACACTACATTTCCATGGAGAGGAGAGGACAATGAATCTAACCCAAGCAGGAGAGTCATAAAGCTCCAGGCTGTGCTTTCCTGGGTTTTCCAAGGCTGTTCAAATGCCCAAGCTCAGTGGTCCAGCTTCTAAGCCTGTCGGGGTAGCTAGGCCACAGCAGCATGCTCAGCAGAGCTTGTTGACCACCCATGCCCCAGCCTGAGCTCAGAAAAGATACCAAGCTAGGAAGAGGCTCTCGGGTTCCCCAAGGAACAAGCTGCTGGAAGGGAGCCTACCTGTTCTTGCCACCTGTGTGCCAGGGTCAAGCTTAGCCGTCTGAAGCCTCCTGGTGCTGCCTCACTGGCTTTATTTCCAAAAGGGTCTATCCAAAGAGGACCGTGATGGGCGTCATCAGTGCCACCAATCAAAGACTGTCCACTCATCCTTCCTTTTTCATACATGACAAAGGGCAAAGAGATGTGAATCAGCAGGATGTGTCCTGGCTCTGGGGAGCACAGGAAAAGCCGGACTTGGGGAGATGGACAGGCCCGTGTGAGTTTCTGCTGAGGGGAAATATTCTCTGCCCTGGCCCCCTGGAGCAGAGGTCCCCACTCACGGGAGGGAGGAAAGAGGACACACTGACTGTGGAGATGAAACTCGTTTTACTTTAAGAAAGGGTAGCAAACCATGCTGAAGAGAGCAGGAAGGAGAGTGGGTCTCCTGCTCTGTTTTTGACTTGCAGGAGGGTAGCCAGCCCATCTGAGACCTGCTGTAGAGAGGGAGGGAGGTTTCAGGAGTGCGGGGGGGGGGGGGGGGGGGAGCCGTTATGCTCTGTGCTGGGGGACCAGCTCCGAGGCAAGCAGTGTCTCAGCCTTGTTTCGTATGAAACAGGAGAAAAGAGTTCTGCTTCCTGCAATAAAACACTAGCCACACTTCCCATGCACAGCAAGAGCTCGTTCTAGAATACTGATAAATGCCATTTCCCTTACATCTGAGTAATAATTACTAAATATCGATCATCTGTCTGTTAACAAGGAACAATCCTTGTTAAATTGAACAGGCACGTCAGATTTCAGTAATTTCCTCTTTCTCCCCTCCCTTCCCTCTCTCCCCCGCCCTCTTCCTTTCTGTTGCATTCAAAGACAGTTCTTCCCCCAGAAGTTCTAGAATGTTCTGTGTGGTATTTGTCTCTTCCTTTCATTTATTTTATCTTCACAGTCTTCTACTGACTTTGCCTGAAACCTGGAAACTTTACCAAAGTGACCTGAAGAATCCACAGTCGTGGAAAATATTTCTGACATGCCTTATGGAAAAAAGAATGTGTGTGTGTGTGTGTGTGTGTGTGTGTGTGTGTGTAGTCACGGCAAGCTATCTGCCTAGTACTGGTGTTTGCAATGTGAGCAATTTTGGCTGATATGAAGCAACACCAAGCAGTCCACGGCGATGATCTTGTCCTGTGCTAAGGAGTGTGGGACAAGAGAGGAAGGAGAAAAAGATGAAAAGGTGGAAAGCAAAAGGAAGGGGAAACATGAGGGGAGGGTAAGGTCCCTCAGGAGGAGCGCCCACTGCTTCCCTGTCCTCTCTGCTTCCTCCTCACACAGTCTGCAGAACCATCTCTGCAAGGTCTGCATCAATATTTCCTTAGAGACAGAAACAGACCGATACGTGAGCAAGGTGGGGCTTAGAGACTTCATGGTTTCATCTTATAGAAAACCGAGCCTCTGTGGTGCCTCTGCAATCTACCTGGCGGGTGGCAGACAGCGCCAGCGCCAGCTTCTGCGGGCATTAAGTCCTGTGCTTCTGTCTTCCGGTTTGGGGCCAGGCAAGTTAGTGTCACCCGGGATTTTGTTTAAGTCAACAAATGGCCATAGCAGCAGCTTCGGCATGGTAGGGTCTGAACTGGGTGGCAGGCCACAGCAGAACGAATTCACAGTCACCATGAAGTAACTCTGGGCCACCGGGTCGACGATGACAAAGAAGGGGCCCTGTGCCCTCTCTGGGACCAATTACTGTCTGTGAAAAATAATACCAGCAAGTCCTCAAAGCCAGCCTTTCTCGTGCATCTCTGACAAGGCTGCAAGGTAGCCTTCAAGAATATTCTGGAAGCTGTACACGGTGAACCTGCTGGCAGGAGTTGGAAAGCTCGTTTGAGAGCCCAGATCACCAGTGGCACGAGGCAGTGCTCAGTGTTTAATCTGAGACGGATGTGAAGGTCTCACGTCAACCGTCTTCCCTATTTTCTTACTCACAATGAAACACATTGTATCGAGGCGTGAATAAGCAATGGGTACAATTGGAGAGGCCTGAAAGTCCTCAATTTTCCATGCCTGAGTATTGCTTCAAATAATACCGAGTGTTAGATATGAACTTCTTGGAACATTTTTTTGTGTTCTGTCACAATAAAAAGACTTCCTGCACTGACATGTATTTGCTACTTTGTCTAATTTTTATTTTAGATTGTTTTCAATCACCATGGCAGGGACGGTGGCTCAGTTCTCCTTAGAGCTGTAATCGGAAACAAAGAACCCCTGTCAGGTATTTCTGCTTCCTGAATAAAAACGCTCCCCTCCACAGCAGCCGCCACTCCTCGGAGCCTTGAACTGTGCAGGGAGAGAGCGCTGCAGGAAGCCACCAAATCTCTGGCTACATTTGTGACTGATCAGAGTTCCTGATGGGCACATAAGCACACTCCCTTCAGCAGGACAGCACATGCACATGAACCCTAAGCCCGTAACTGGCAAGGGCTGTTCCCAGTACCCCACGTTTTCTTGTGAGTCATTAAAATGCAGTCGCCAGTTTTGCTTAGTTTTTTTTTTTTAGAGCACAGCCTGATGAAACTTTTCACCGTGTCGATTAGTCAGGGCCATTCAGTATACAGAGTGGGCACCCTGTGGGAGCTCTCTTCCACATCAGCCCGGCACAGCTTCCACCCTCTCCAGGAATCATAACACAGGCATTACTTTTAAGCTTCTGGGAAGAGGACTGTGGCTTGGGTGAATAGCCTTCTAGTCTACCAGAACTCCAACTATTCTGTTCCAACAGTTAGAGACACATTTCACCACTTAAAAGAGAGCAGAGTCGGAGATGGGAAGGCAGGAGGGTAAGAGTGGGCAAGGGAGCAGAAAAGAAAAGCAAGCGTGGTCGAGATACAGTCTGTGCATCAATGTTGCAGTCAAGTCCATTAACTCGCATCACTAAAATATCTATTATTATTATTATTATTGTTATTATAAATAGGAAGAATATAGAATAGTCTCAGGAGTTAGACACATCTAAGTTCAACCCTGTGTTCTGTCTTTAAAAAGAAAAGGGGACAAGATTAAAGAGGACTAAGACAAGCTTCAACAAGGAATAACTAGAATGAGCAGAAATGAGGGGTGCTTACCCTCCAGCTGGTTTCCTGGCGGCAGAAGGCAGTGCCTGATAAAGAGTGGCCGGGCTCTCTCAGCAGGGAGAGGTACCGCAGGAGAGGGACCTCACCCTTTTATACCCACGTCTGCTCTTCAGGTCTGTGAACTGCACTGGCTTTCTCCTCCCACTTAAGCCACCAAAGCCAGAACAACACAGGGCGGGGGCGGGGCGGGGTGGGGGGTGGAGGGGTGGAGGGGATGGCTGGTTTCAATGCCCCAAGTCTCTTCTCTTGACACGGTGCCAATGGCTTTGGCATGTCTCCAGGGCATCCCCGGGTCTTTACTTAGTGACAACCAAACTCAAATTCACTTTTCCTACGCCCCACCTTGAAATGTTTTTGGAAAGATTTGTAACCAAAAAGGATCCCCATAGTGCCATTTAAACAGCCAACCACAGTGGTGCAGGTTGTTAGCGCCGTGGCTGCTCTTGTGATGGAAGAGTCTTGGAGTTGACACTGGTGCCCTGGTATAAGGACAGCCAGGCTTAAGGGCAGTGGGAGAGGGCACGGTGAGCACAAGTTACTTCTGGAAACTAGCTACCTGTTGCCTGTGCAGGAAAGAACAAAACCACAAATGCTTCCCTAATTGCTGTTCTTGTAGGGTGATGAGCCCAGGATGGACCCACAGCCTTTTTAAAGTGTTAGCAGACAAACGTCCAGAGCAGAATCTCACACTGAAACGAAAAGTCCTTTTCTTCCCCAATCTTCTTCGACTTCAGTTTTGTAGCTCGTTCCACTATGGCAGAAATACAATAACGTCGCGGGCACCGCTGTGAACAAAGAACTAGGGGGGGAAAAAACCTCTTCCTGCTCCCAGAGGGTCTCCCCTGCACACCCGCTGATGTGCGGATTCTCCTTATCGGCCCTCCGCCAGGCGGCCCAGGACCGTCCAGGGCTCCACCCGCTGGACACGTGCCAGACCACCGAGCTCCTTCTCTGTAGGGGGCCTCTCCAGGGCCCGGGGCTAATCCCAAGGGTGGGGGTGGGGATCCCGTGGGCCCAGGTTCACTAGGAGAACTTTGAGATTCAGGCAAATCTCTCTTTACCTCCCCCCCCCCCCCCCCCCGCTGGTAAAACAAGGGGAAAAAGAACCCTTCTAGTCACCCTGCCGCTGGTGTGGGGCCAGCTTTGGGAATGAAAGGAACCATTCTATTTTTTTTCTGGTGTTCGTTATGCAAATGGGCCACAATAATAATAATGGGCCGTAATAACAATGATAAATGATAGTGATAAAAATGATAAGGATGACCTAAAGGGGGTTGAGTGTTTCCTCTGTTTGCCAGCATTGTGTTAACACCTGGCGCGCATGCGCCATCTAACCAGCTCAAAATCCCTATGTGGAATGCTGGGCTGTAGCTCACTGGTAGAGAGAGCGCTTGCCTTCCATCTATCAGGCTCTAGGTCCCAGCACTGCAAAAATCAAACAACACCCCCTTCTCCCCGCCCCCCCCCCAATCCTCAAACAACCCTGAAAACCCAACAAAACAACAGAAAACCAAACAAAACCCTAAATGGAGTCATTATTCCTAGTTTGCAAGTGGGAAACCAAGGCTCAGAGAACGGGGGTCTGGACTGTTGGCAGCTCGAGCGGAGCGCTGGCCGCTGCGGCCAACTTCTGCCTGTGTTTGCTGAATTCATTCATGAAGCCGGTCATCACAATCGTCGTGTAGTGCATACTGGAGCTGCCCCTTCCGGCACCCAGGCATGCAGCCCGCTTTCTCTGGCTGTTATCAGGCTGGGTGACGGGAGAGAGCAAGTCTCAGATCTTTTGGACAGGGCCGCTTTCCCCTGCACTCTCCCTTACCCCCTGGCCTCTGCTCCAGCCCGGTAAAGCCACACCTCAAGTGCAGGTCACAAAACAGCAGCCCTGAGTCAGCCAATACAACGGATATGCGTTTCCAAGGCAACCAAACCTGAGTTTGAATCCTGGTTTTGTCCCTGTGTTACCTTAGATGTGTCATCCTGTCAGAGCTTCGGACTTCTCACTGTGAAGCGGGGTGACCTGCGTGCTTTAGGAATTATCGTGCAGGGTGATGTATGGAAAGCCTTGACCCAGATGCACGGAGTGCCCTGCTCTGCCTACCCATCTCTCGGCACTTGTTGGGTTTCCAGGATCCCTTCCCAGTTCCCTCTTCCTGCTCTACTCCTCAGGCTAGGTGTAATTCTGAGAACAATGTCAAAACTCCAAAGTTGCCAGGTGTGGTGACTCATACCTCTAATTCCAGCGCTGGGGAGGCAGAGGCAGGTGCATCTCTGTGAGTTTGAGGTCAGCCTGGTCTACAGAGTGAGTTCCAGGACAGCCAGGGATACTTAGAGAGACTCTGTCTCCACAAAACGAAACAAAACAAAACAATAACAAACAAACAACTACCACCAAACCAAAACCGAACAAAACTAAAGTTTTGGGGCGGCCATTGGGGTCTGTTAACTTCTCATCTGCAAGATCTCAAGACACCAGAGCCTGCTGGCTCCAGATGCTGTGGCTTTGGGGAGAGCCCACCAGAAAAGCAGAGAGACAGCCAGGAACCGCTGGGAGCCTGAGCGTGTTCCTGGTGTCTTGAGACAGCTCTCTCCCTTCCAAAGCACAGCTCAATGCCTTAACTCAGTGCTTCCTGAGGTGCCTTCCATGACTGAGGAGCTGAGCATCCTCCCTAGAGTGCTGATACCCCACCGCTGTCCTGGCCACAACCCCAGAGGTACCTTCCACCCATTCTCCCCCGAGAACCCTCTAGTATCACTCCTATCTCCGATCTCAGACCCACCTTCCTTTCTTCCTTCTGGCTACAAAAAAACAAAACAAAACAAAACAAAAAACAAAAAAACAAAAACAAAACAAAACAAAAAAACAAAACAAACAAACAAAAAAAACAAGCCACACGGAGCTCTCCTGCTCTCCTTTCTCTTGGAGTTTCTGCCCCAGAGAGTTCTCTCTAGTCTTTTCCTACCCACACTCTGCCCGAATCTATTTGAATTTCTCATGAACTTAAAACAATCTATTCATTGCTGGACAGGTTAAAACACACACGTCCGGCAACTATTCTGGTATTGCCTTCTAAGAGCTTCCTGGGTGTGGCCGCACACTCCTGCAACCATAGCACTTGGGACATTGAGGCAGGAAGATCGTGAGTCTGAGGCCAGCCTGGCTTACCTAATGAGATTCTATCTCAAACACTTTCCGCCTTTTAAATGTTGCCCAGTCTCACCTGGGCTGGAAGGGGGTGGACAGCAAGATTAGGACGCAACACCTCTCTTTGTTCATAATGAATCTCTCCAGAATGATTTTGGGAAAGTTCATTATATCTAACGTGAGAGGAGATAAGGATTAGAGGAAGAAATGGGAAGAGGGAGGGGAGAAGAAAACTGGCCAGAGGCAGTTTGATGTTTTCCTATGATATCATACATAGATGCGCATTTCTAAATGCTCCTTTGGTTCAGAACCTAGTCCAACACTGTTTTCCTTCGGTCACTGCTTGATATCGATCCTTCCACAGGCAGTTGAACTTGGTCAACAGTCTGCTCATGAAGTGGGGCAGTGGGCACACAGGGGTTCTGCAGAGGATATGCCTCTGCTGGTTCTTCTGTGTCCGAGCACCGTTGTCCTGAAGGGCAGGGAAGAACATTCTTTCTCTTTCATTCTCCCCACCCCACAAGAGAAGTAAAACTGCAGTGGAATATTCCGATGTGGTGTGTGTGGATCCAAGGATATCTGGGCTTGGTAAACAGTCCGGCAAAAAGGCATTAGATGAGAGTTAAATCGATTACTGATCCAGAACGCCACGTGGGCTCCCATTGTGGAAGGTATTTTCTAGACGTGGTACCTTGGGGACAGCAGGTTCACAGTGCAAAGGTCTCACTGTAGCCTCCACTGGCTGCCCATGCCCCTGCTAGAGGAGCGTGCTGGTGGCTGGGACGCTGATGGACCCGCAGGTTTTGTTTTTTTCTTCTCTTCAGTGCAGCACAGCAGTTAGCTCCAATTGGCACAACTCAGAACACAGAAGAACCTCAGTTCTACCTGCAGCTTTCCTTAGATGCTCACAAGTAGCATTTAAAGTAGGTCTTTAGTGTCTTTGGCTCACGCTTAAAGCTGTGAAAGTTGCACAAGTGTACAAATGCACACATCTAAGGGGCTATCCCTGACACTTACGCATTTCTTGAAATACAATCCGTGCAGATGGCACAAAAGTGTCTTGAGGAGTGTTGGGGTACCTTCGACAAAGGGGATGTGCTCACTAACAATGTCCTGCTGAGGCTTTGTTGTTGTTTTGGTTAAAATGCTCTTTCTCAATGAGGAGCAAGAGAGGAAAAGGCTGGGGATAGGGAGGGAGAGAATGTCTTCAGCCTGATTAAACAGGGCTGAGAGAGGGACCGGGGCTTTGGGAAGTGAGGGACGGGAGCGACAGCCCACAACTTCTCAGACCACCATCTTGAGGGTAACTCATCAGCCGCTTGGATGCCTCCTTGTGAGAGACGTGAGGAAGGACCTTGTACCTCAGCTGAGGAAACTTTACTTGGCAGTTGGTTTGGAAAGAGAAGGTGGGATGGGACTCTCTGGGCACCTGGGATCACCAGGCTCTGGCTGGAATGGGAAGGATGTGGGTTAGGCTGAAGCCATGGAGGCAGCTGCTGACTTGGGCTCTTCATGGTAATTCCAGCTGTAGGTTTAATAGCTGCTGGATGTACAGACTGAATTAAAGGACCCTTCATGGTTGCTGGAAATATCTTCCTCTCCCCTCTCTCATCTTCCTCCTCCTTCTTCCCTACTATTGACATGAGCCAAGGCTGGTGTTAAGGTCAGAGCAAGCAGAACTTCTAGGCAACTGATTCTGTTTCTTGCCTTTCAGCCTGCTTGAAACAGGACCAATCATTATATCATTAGTTCTTGGACTGGTCACTTATATCTTTGGTGATTGGCGTTTTTATAAAACACCCAGCCTCAGGTATTTTGTTACAGTAATGGAAAGCCTGGAATGCCCAACACCCGTTAGAGTTCTGGTTCCTTTGACCTCACATTTTTATAGAACCCTAGGCCTTTATAATCTTAGAAAGAGATTTGGCCACCATTCAAGCTCAACAAATTCTTGATAGCTTTTTACCTCAAATATTTAAACAGGAAAAACTCATGCTTAAACAATATTCATTGACAGTCTTTGAAGGGGGACGTGGAGTTACATAAGGGAAGTGGTGGCCGTGTGAGGGCGACTGGGACTCTTCTCAGTTTATAGCGGCGATTTCTGGTGGAGGAGATAGCTACACACTCAGCTCCGCAGCTCGCTTACACAAGGCGACGATGCTCTGAGGTCCCTAGAGGAGGCTCATTTTTTTTCTTTTTCCTTCAAACACCTTGTTTTATCTGCTCCCATATAGCTGGTCTAGTCCATCTCCTTATTTAAAAATAATCCCAGTCTTAGAAATAAAATCTCAAAGCACGGCTTCCTAAGGGGCGGCTATTTGCTCTCACTCTGCTTTGGTTGGGCTATGTGGGTAAAGCTCCCTGCCACCATCCCTTTGCTCGTTCCCAATGTGACTTCTGTGCTTGCTTTGCACGCTTCTCTGTCCGTTAGACCCACACCATTTTTCTTGACCCATATATTCTCTCATTACCCACAGTGTCCTGTGGGCCAAGTGCCGGAGATTTCGCAGATGAGTGGAGGGTTCTTCGTTTGAATGATACGGGCTTGGCAAACTTCTCAGCTGCTCTGAATCTTGCAGCTCCTAAATGTGTGTTGTTACTCCTGTTGCCTTGAATTCTCAGCTCCTCCCTCCAGTTTCCCTTGGCAACCCCACTCCCATCCTCCTCCCGTCCTGCTTCTTCCTGCAACATCACTTTGTTTAGCTGGTCCACTGGACGGAGTCCCAGGGTAGGCATGGAGATGTACTAGTTTGGACTCCGACAAGATCGGCACTTCATCCATCAGCCTCTCAGCTGCCTCACTTATTAGAGCCTGGCTAAACTCGTGATTCTCAGGGGTGGCTGTGCATTGGAATGACCTAGAGAGCTTTAAAGATATCTCGCGCCCCCTCCCCTATCATGTGATTAGTTTGGGGTGTAAGCACTTAGAAAATCTTGATGATTTCAGTGTGTAGGCCAGGTTGAGAACATGGGTCTGAATCTACCTAACCCTAATTTCTCAACTGGTGTAACCGGGACCTAGGCTATAGGAAGACAGGAGGGAATTTGGAGTTTGACAAAACGAAGTTAAAATTCCAGCCAGCAATAAAACAGCAGGGGAAATTATCTCACTTTTATGAACTTCAACTGTATTATAAAATTAATGGAGATTAAAGATGTCCACTTTTCCAAATGCAAAGATTTCAAGCGGTCAAAGCACATAAGGCATTTGAGCAAAGGTAACTTTTTATTAGTTCCTCCTTAAAACAGCCCCTGTCTCTGGCTTCCTTATTTCTGCCAATGATGCCATCATACGTCAATTCCGAGGCTCAGAAGAACGCTTGCTGCCAGGTGTGGTGACACCTTGTAATCCTAACACTTGGGAGGCTGAAGCAAGAGGATCCCAGGTTTGAGGCTAGCCTGGGCTTGGGAGGGAGGACAAAATGGTAGATCAATGTCCATCCTCCCCTTGAAGCAGGGATGAAGGCTTATTTTCACTCATCCTGGATAAGATTCTTCACAACTCTTGCTGTTCAAAGTGTGATCTATGGCCAAGCAGCAGCTTTTCAGACCCAGACCTTATTGATGGCCTTCTCAGTCCCAGGAGGCCTTTCGAATCAGAGCCTGCATTTCAACCAGATCCCCAGGGCACCTGAGTACTTGTGGAAGTTGGAATCTAGCTGGGCAGGGGTGGCACACACCTTTATCTCCAGCACTTGGGAGGCGGAAACAGGCGAATCTCTGAGTTCCAGGTCAGCCTGATCTACAGAGTGAGTTCCAGGGCAGCCAAGGCTACACAAAGAAACCCTGTCTTGAAAAACCAAACCAAACCAAACCAAAAAGAGAAAAAGTTGGAATCTGCGCTCTAAGGCATCTTAGTTCCTTGAGACTTGGTAGGGGGCAGTGGGAGAATCAGTTTAGGCTCTTGGAGTGGTCACAGTGTACACATTCCAATGTCTTGCTTAGAGACGCTCTGGTGAGTCCAAGTGAGTCATACCAATTGGCACTGGAAACATCTTGTCTTTGGTTGGGCCATGCCTGTAGAAGGTGGTGCTGTACGCAAAGCCCTTCATCCCCTCATTCCATTAGATACCATCAAGTCCCCATGATGCTCGCCCTTGCCTGGTTAGGCTTGGTGGATGCGTCAGGGCCATCAATCACCAAGAGAGATTACCACAGGTCACGGAAGCTGCCACTCACATGAAGAGGAGCAGGGCTGCTTCCTCCAGCCCCAGGAGCCTGGCAGGAGCACCTATGGTCTTTCCAGAGGCTTCCATGTCACGCTCATCCAAGGGACTGACATCTGTATTGCAATAGTGACTTCCAGGGGCTCTGAGGTCTCCACAAACACGTTCTGGGGCTTCTAATCTTGGTTTTTATTTTTTCTTCCTTCCTTCCTTCCTTCCTTCCTTCCTTCCTTCCTTCCTTCCTTCCTTCCTTCCTTCCTTCCTTCCTTCCTTCCTCCCTCCCTCCCTCCCTCCCTCCCTCCCTCCCTCCCTCCCTCCCTCCCTCTCTCTCTCTCTCTCTCTCTCTCTCTCTCTCTCTCTCTCTCTTCTTTTCTTTCTCCTCCCCTCCCTGCCCCCAGACAGGGTTTCTCTGTGTAGCCCTGGCTGTCCTAGAACTCACCCTGTAGACCAGGTTGGCCTCAAACTCAGAGATCCACCTGCCTCTGCCTCCTGAGTGCTGGGATTAACAGCATGTGTCACCACTGCCTGGCCAATATTTTGTATTTCTTGGCATCTTAATCCTGGGTCCTTGCAGTAATTCCTACCTTATTTCAGTATATCACACCTTTGGCTAAAACCTCTTCCTGAACTTCATGGAACTCATTCTCTGCAGCTCTACACTACAGCAATAGATGTGTTTTATACCCCTTTGCAAAGAGCACCTGTCTTCCCAATCGCTGCCCCTCACACTGAGGGGCTCACGTCTCCCATTAAGACAGACTGATGAGAAAAGCTGAACCTTCAGGCCACAGCTGCAGCCTAAGCCACTCAGAGTGTCTTGCTTTTTTTGTCATAGTGTTTATCAGTATTTACAGTCACACAGTTTTGCTTTATGACACTTGCCTATTGGCCTGCAAGCTTCCCAGAGGTCAGAGTCTGGACTGGTCTTACGCATTGCTTAGTCCTGGTACTGGGCTCAGTGTTTAGCCACTGACATTTAGGGACTGATATGCTGAGTCACTGAAATAAATGTGTGAATGACTCTGGGAATTTGAAGGGCTAGAATGAGATTCTGTGCAGTGTTGAAAGGAAGCAAAGCCTGGGGCAGACTTCTCCCAATCACAGGCCCGAGAAAAGGGCTTACAGCATCATGCCAAGGACATGTAGTCTAGGCAGCCATGCCCCTGCCTCAGGGCAACCAGCTTATGGCACAAGTGATCTAGCCTCATAGCTGTCCACTGTGCTTTTAGCTGTGTGGCTTGCCTCTAGGACTCCCCGCAACTGGGAAGGGCTGAGCCTCCAGCAGCAGGTATGTAGACTGGCCAGTTCTGGGGATACCTAGGCCATTCTGAGGATGGCAGGGAGAAAGGAAGCCTGGCTTTGCGGAGCCTCCTTGGTGTAGATCAACGAGATAATATAAGATAGTCTCAATCCCAGCTACTAAACACAGACCAAACCAAAACCAGGAGACCTGTAGTCCCCAAGGCCTCAGTGTGTGTGTGGGGGCAGCCACCTCTCCTCCCTTTGTGGCCTAGTGATCGCCTTGGCCAGCTCACTACCTCTTAGTGCTTGGAATGCAGCTCTCGTGCCAGCTGGAGGGCACCTATGGGCCCCTCCCATCGTTTGTTCAATCCCAGTTTTCCATCCTACTGGCCCCTGGCAGATGAAGCGGGTAAGACAAGCTCTTGTGACTGGTAAAGCAAGGAGATACAGGTGCTCGTGTGTCAAAACCAAGGTTGTATGATCAGTGATTATTCTGTGTGTGGAACAGATCGCAGCAGGATTGATAATGGAATCAAAGAGGAAACCCATTCTCCAGACTTAAAGCAGAGAGGTCCAGACTTCTTCAGCGATACCAATGAAGCACTGATATGATTTATTTAAAGAGTTCTGTATAAGCAATGCCTGAAGAGGTGGAGGGACACTGAAGATGTAGACTTCACTTTTGAGTTGCCCTGAATGAAGGTGGCAGTCGAGGGGACGGTCTTCCATGGGAGACCTGGTGACAGGCTGAGAGAAGCAGGGTAATGTAGGGTAATGCGGGGTCACTGACAGCCTGGAATCAATCTGCAGGGTGTGTGGGGTGAGTCATGGCGCACAAATCTTGTCCCTGCTGTGTCCACAGGAAAGCAACGCCCCTCTGCATTTACCGAAGGCATATACAGGCCATTCACCCAGGTGAGACAACATCATGACCAGGTACAGAGCCCCTCCTCCCCCGATGCCCTTGAAAAACAGCATCAAATTAAAAGTAGACGCAACAAAATGTTACATATGAAAGAAAAGGCCTAAATGTGAGCTTTGGTGGATATTTAAAATAGCAAAATTCTGCTAAATTCCAAAATATGGTTAATATTAACGCCTAGGAATCCTTTGTACAATGTATTTGCTTGTGTAATAGCTGTAATAAACTATGAGCAAGCGTCAACCATGACAGTTTAATTTGCCTTATAAAACGTGGTGTGAAAGCAGAAAAAGGTCGTTTGCTGTTTATCCCCCACCTCCACCTAGCCACTCACCCCACCCCCATTTCCATGGCTCTCTACAACGATAGGAGTTCTAGAACGTTTCTTTTGGAGGGAGGTGCTTGGCAGCTGTACCTGACAAGGAGTTTTATCTCATGGAAAAGTTGTTTAGAAAGTGGGGACCTGAAATTTCTGTCGCTGGCTCTTTTCCCCCTGCCCCATGTTCGGCTGATTTCAGATCAAAACCTGGTCACCACTAACCAAGAAGTAGGTTTACTTTAAAAAGCCACAGAACACTTGGCCAAGTCATTAGGATTTTTAAAAAGTTCTTTACAACTTGAGACTTCTGTGGAAACAGGAGTGTTGGGACAAGCGTTCAGACGCTGCTACCACGGACTCTCTTCTGTGGGCTGGGAGTGAGGCTGGAAGACTGCTAATCGAGACGACTGTTTTCCTGCCAACAGAGCTGGCATCCCAGACTTACCAGGAGACAGATTAAAGCATCCAATCTTGAAAGGAGAGATGGGGTCTGTTTGATTGCTGACCAGATTTGTGGGGGAATGTCAGCCGGGATGAGTGAACAGACCTGGATCTAAAGGGCCAGGGGACCAGGAGCCGTGGAGATCTGTGTGATGTGGGAGTGGTCCACAGCCCCTGGAGCAAGACAGTACAGGAGAGAGAGAGCTGTGCACCTGAGATAACTGGGGAGGAAGCGAACTATTGATAGGCTTGGGTTACAGGAAGGGTGAATTAAAATGGTACCGCATATTGGTGAGAAAGTGGAGTGGCCTTTAGAAATGGCTGTCAGCCTCTGTGTGCTCTGTGGCCACGCAGCTCCTTCCCAGGGCTATACACAAAATGACCGGTACCTACACGTTCATAAGAGCCACAGGGGGGTAAACCAAGTGCCCCTCAACAGTGCTAGATAATCCCATTTTGACAGCAAGAGAAGCAGGCCTGGGGTCCACTCAGTGGCGTGAGTGGATCTCACAGTGCTGAAGGAAAACGGCCAGCCGCAGAGGAGTGGGGACTGTAGGATTCCATTTACACCAAGTTCAAAACCAGGCTTCAGCTCCCTGAAGTCAAGGTTCAGAGTCCACGGGAAGGTGAGCATGGGTGTTTTCAATGTTTGTTTCTTTTTTTCAGATGCTGCTTCCCCGAGCAAGCTGGCTCATGAATATTCATGAGGATGTATGTATACTCGTGATAGGTGCACTTCAGTTTAAGTCTATCCCGCTTTATAAAAAATAGAACGGCAACATGGAATGCAGCAAGGGCAGCTGGGAGTCTGTTTGGGGTGACGATTTGGGACGCCTGGACAGGCAGGTGTAAACCCAGAGTGTGATTAGAGATGCATGACTTTGGTCTGGGTAAGACTCATGATTGCATGCACTGAACTTGGGGAGAATGGCAGGGAAGAGGGGAGCCCGGTGTGTCTCTGGAGAACAGTAGGGGAGCAGATGAGGACAGGAGGAGGAATGAGCTAATAAGCCACTCATCAGAGACTTTTTCAGCACTCCTTGACACAGTGACTTGAGTGCTGGCCACACAGCTCATTTCCCGATGGGATGGAGGTAGACGCTCCTTCGTCTCTGCAGGAGATAATGCCCTGCCACCTGTTCTCTGTGAAGATGCTAGGATCCAATCTGGGGCCTCACACACACTAGGCAAGACAACCTCTTCTTTAAAAAGTAGAGGGAACAAGCTGGGCATGGTGATGCACGCCGGTGATGCACGCCTATAATCTCAGCGTTTAGAAGGTGGAGGCAGGAGGACCAATAGTTCAAGGTCACTGTCTTTTACAAAGTGTGTTCAAGGCCCGTCTGGGCTGTTGAGGCCCTCCCTGTCTCAGCGAAGCAAACGGAATGAAACAGAGAAAACCCAAGGAAACAGTTGACACGGGAACTGTGCAGGGCTAGTGAGGCGTGGAGTGAGGGCGCCCCCACGTGTACAGCCCCGGAACAGCAGGGGGCAGCAGCAGCAGCAGCGGCAGAGGTAGCCAGGCTCCGGGCTAGCTTGGACAGCCTCAAGGAGTGGGGGGCAGTGTGCTGCCTGGCACCCCCTCCTGCAGTACACAGCCTCCTGAGATTAGGGGCGATAGACACACTCAGCAATGCAGGCTTGCCCTCCAGCTTTGTGTGGGTGAAGGGCTGTGCTTCACTTGTAAGTGCTCAGGGCACCATCCTAAACGCCGGTGGGATGCTGGAGGCTGAGACGATAGATCAAGAACAGAAATGATACGTTTCCTCTAATGGAAAACACCAGGTGGGAGGACTACAGAACATCCGCACAGCATCAAAGCATCTCAGAAATGCAGAAGAAACACCTCTCATTCCTCCTCCCCGGACGCCTCCACGGTGAATGCTTACTGTCACGCACAGAAGGAAAGGAAAGGCGAAGAAGCTGCTTGGGGCGATGGGAAGAACGGAAGAAGCCCACTGCTGTGGTTTGCTATTCTGGATGCACCCCAAAGGGCCCCGAAATGTTGAAGACTTGATGAGGCCATGGTGTTCCGGGGAGATGTGAAACCCTTAGACAGTGGGGCCCGGAGAAGGAAGTTAGGTTGTAGAGGGTCTGCTCAGGCTGTTGGGAACCTGGTCCCGTCTCTCCCTCTCCTTTGGTTTCCTGGCCACTGTGGGGTGAGCCACTTTGCTTCAACGCCCCCCCCCCCATGGTAATCCGTCTCACTGTAGGTCTTAAAGTGGTGTAGCCAAGTGACCACATGCTGATACCTCTGGCACTATGAGTCAAAAACCAACCATTTCCTTATAAGTTTGATTACAGCAGATATTTTACTGTAGACGGAAGGCTACCCAAGCCTTGACTTGTGTTCAGGGCTTGCCCTCTGCCTCCTCTTCTGTTCTCAACTCTGTCACTTCTCGGTGAGACTTCACACGGAGGGAAGTGCTCCAGGACAACCGTCCCCATCCCACCTATGGCTATGCTGCTTCTAGAAAGTCGCCAGGTGACTGAAGTCCTGGCACCGGACTTCTTAGCATAATAACATGTCAGGGGAGGATACGTTCTAACTACCCTTGGCTTCCTTTGCTTTAAAGTGGGTTGCAGCATCGCAATGGCACCATTGAGACAGCACCCGGTGAGGTCCCTCGCCCAGCAGGACCAGCAGAAGGTGGCAGACAACCATCGGCAGTTGGTTTCGAGCCTCACCTCCATGAACCCCTGCTGCAATACCCACTGGTGGTCTCCAGCCATTGCTAGCAGTTCCCTCAGTTAGGGAGAGCGTTTGACTTCTGTAGCTTCTGAATACATCTATTCACATATGTGAAATCTCATAGCTCATTTTCACGTCATAAGTTTAAATAGATACACAGTTGTAAGTGCAGTTGTTGAGGGACAGCTGGCTGGTTATGGTTCTGTTCCTCAGCCTGGGTGGTGGTTACACAGATATGTTGAATTAATGGGGAATTTATTGCCAACTAGCTCCACTTACAATTGTTCACCATTCTGGATACGTATTACACTTAATAAACTGTAAAAACCAAAATAAAGCACAAACCTTGGCTATAGGCTGTCTGAGGCTGGAGCACATTTTGCCTCTTGTTCTGCTGCCCAGCCTCACGGTAGGCATGTGAGATTGTGACGAAGGGTCAGCCTGAGGCGTCTGCCAGGTTTCTAAAATGGCATTGGAGAGGTCAACTGAAAGACCATCTCTGATGAGCAAGGAGAGCCCGCCAGCCTCTTAAAAGCCAAATTAGAAAAAAATTAAAGATGGAGTGCACACTAGTAGTACAGATGTGTTGAAGAAAGGTGATCAATTTTGCCTTGAGAATCAGGAAAGCACTCATCAAAGATGCTAGCTACCCACGAGCTCGGTAATTGACCGTGGATAGAGAAGCATTTACAATGGAGAGTGGAAGAAAGAGATGAAAAGAATAAATTAAGATGTGTTGGAACTGAGGTTTAGCAGTATTCTAGATGAGGAAGATCTCTCTCTCGGCCTCTCTCTCTCTCCCTCTTCCTCCTCCCTCTCCCCTCTCCCTCTCCCTCTCCCTCTCCCTCTCTCTCTCCTCCTCTCTCTCTCTCTCTCTCGTCTCTCTCTCTCTCTCCTCTCTCTCTCTCTCTCTCTCTCGTGTGTGTGTGTGTGTGTGTGTGTGTGTGTGTGTGTGAGAGAGAGAGAGAGAGAGGAGAGAGAGAGAGAGAGAGAGAGAGAGAGAGAGAGAGAGAATGAGTTGGACCAGAACAGCCTGTCTGTCAAACTCAAGGATTTGGACTTTCTCCTTCAGTCAGGCGGGCCCTCTGCCCGTACCATTACCATTTCCACCATTTACAATTCGACCCGGACATTGCCACCATCACCACCCCACCACTAATGCTACCACTTCATCCTCGTCACCACCACCAGACTATCTGTTATAATTGTCCTCATAGAATGAATTAATAATAAAAATGTTAAAAACTGCATTTTGTGATTCCCGGTTTCTGGTTTCTCGGCAATGCAAACCACTGCCTTATGTTAGGAGCCTGGCTGGGAGCTGATCAAGCAGCTTCACCTCATTTCACTGTGAAAATAACTTGCAGGTCTGTGAATTCCTTTTGGGAAGAGAAATAAGGGCTTGAAGGGGCGGGAGGTTCCTCAGCCCCAAGTTAACGAGTGTGTTTCTCAACAGGTGTGCACTCGCATGTGGTCCAGTGTCCCTTTGAGAATCACTGCGTCAATGGGGACAAGTGACCACTAGACGCTGAAGAGGACAAGGAATGGTCTTTAAATGGCTTTTGGAGGTGCTCTGGTGCCCTCTAGTGCATGCTGTGTGCCCTGACCCCAACCGCTGCATGGCGCTTCCTAGGATGTGTCAGCACAGAGAAATGGGCAGTGCAGAGGCAGGTTAGGTGAAGTAAAAGGCTTCTTAGTCCGGGCATCTGTCATCTCTCTCCTCATCTTTCTACAGACTTGGGGAGGGGGGCTCTTTCTGAATTGAAGGATTTACAGGTCTCATACTTGGATGCACGTAGCAACCATCAGAGAACTGAGGGTGCAGCTTGGGGTGGTTCTAGCCCCAGAGTCCATGCTTACTTGGTCTGAAGGGGCCCCGGGAATTTGTAGTTTTGACCATATCTGGGTGATTATGATTCAGGTGGCTTTGGACTGCACTTCAAAACCAAACTAAAATAACACAATGAAATTATGACAGTCCAGGAAGTTGATATAACTCGGGGTGATTATGCTAAGTGAATGAAATAAACCACACTCAGAAAAGCACATTTTCCCTCAGATGTAGAGGTGTGTGTGTGTGTGGTGTGTGTGTGTGTGTGTGTGTGTGTGTGTGTGTGTTTAGGAAGAGGCGTAAAGGGTTGCGGGGAGGAGGGAGCAATGTTGTTTATCTGTGGAAACAGAAGGGAGAGTTGTTGGAGAGATAGCTGTGTGGTTAAAGCTGCTGGCTGCTCTTCTGGAGGACGTGTTAGGCCCAGCACCCATGTCGGGCAGCTCACCATCCCCTGTAACTCCAGTTCCATGGGATCCAAAGGGGTCCTCTTCTGGACACCCGCACTCACACTCTCACAGAGACATGCACACATACACCTAAGTTAAAAATAAACCCTGAAAAGTTTTTAAAAGGGAAGAGAGGGTTATTAGTGTGTGTGTGTGTCGGGGGGGGGGAGGGTAGAGAAGTGGGAGATGGATAGAGGAGCCACAGTAAAGAGTCAGATAAGAAAAAACACAGCAATACTATAAAAATACAGCACACATATGGAAACGACACAATGCAACCCATGTCTTTGTGGGCTGGCCAAAAGTTCTCCAACAGGAAAGAAAACACAAGTGAAACAGCACCACACACTGCTTAACATGTAGCCTCTAAAGATGATTTTTCAATACCCAATAAAGAATGGGATCCCTACAACCAGCCCTAAAAATAAATCCAAAGGTGACTGACTGCCTTTTACCTGCTCCCACCTGCTGACAGACAAAGCATGCAACCCCACAAGCCTACCAACAGTGTCCTGTGGCCCAGCCTTAAAGACCAGCAGCATTCAGACCAGCAAGTGCATCCACATGGAACATGGACCCTCTCTATGGCTGGCTCTCTCTCTCTCTCTCTCTCTCTCTCTCTCTCTCTCTCTCTCTCTCTCTCTCTCTCACACACACACACACACACACACACACACACACACACACACACACACACACACTGTCCTTGGGGGCAGCACAGAGAATCAGAACATGTGAAACCCACTCCTGCCCACGCTGATACTGTTCCCATCCAGAGCCTGGGGCTGAGGTCAAGGAGCAAGGCTAACATCAAGGAGGAGGAAGCCACCTCTAGGGGCAGCTGGCAAGCGCTATAAGTGTGGAGGGCTTCAGGGCCAGCTTAGGATCCAGCTCTATCTTGTCCTGGTCTCTGTCTTGCTCTAGGCCAGAGTTGCCAGAAGCATATCTGGGCACCCACATCTTTCAGGAGGCTTAAGAACAAATATGACCCACAGATGAACGGAGTAGGTAGGATTCCATGATCTTTAATTTTTTAAAATTTAATTTTAAATGTGATCTCACTATGTAGCCCTGGTTGGCATTGAACTCACACGGATCCTCTTGCCTCTGCCTCCTGAGTGCTGGGCTTACAAGCAGGTTTAATCTCACTGGGCTCCACAGTCTGTCTGTCTGTAGCATGAATCTTAAAAGTTCTTATTAATAAAATCAAACCTGAGCCAGGTATTAGAGTGAACGCTGGAAGATCAGAGAACCAGAACAAGCCACAGCTTCCTCACCTTGCTAGCTCCTCAGCTGATCCTGTTTCCACAGACTGGAAGCTTCTGTGTCCTCATCCCAATGGCTCTCAGTTGAACTGCTGCTAGAAGCCTAAAAGCTTAACTAGCCAAATGCTTCTAGTTTCTGGTCCTCACGCCTTATATACCTTTCTGCTTTCTACCATCACTCCCTGGGATTAAAGGCTTGCTTTCTGGGATTAAAGGTGTGAGTCACCATGCTTGGCTGTATCCTTGAACAGATGGATTTCTGCCTCTGGAATGCTAGGATTAAAGGCGTGTGCTACCACTGCCTATCCTAAGTATCTAGTGGCTTTTCTGTTCTCTGACCCCAGGTAAGTTTATTAGGATACACAATATTTTGGGGAACACAATACCACCACTCTGTCTGTCTGTCTGTCTGTCTGTCTCTTTCTTTCTTTTGACAAGGTCTTACTACGTAGCCCTAACTGGCCTGGAACTCTCTTTGTAGAAGCGGCTAGCCTCAGACTCACAGAGATCATCTTGCCCCTGCCTCCCGAGCACTGGGATCAACATTCTGGCTTTTCAGCTGGTCTTTCAGAGGACCCAGAAGCCCGGTTTAAATGCCCAGACCAGAACTTAAGACTTTAATAGTCACAGGCCACCTCTGACCCCAGGGATAGGAACAACTTCTCCATGACAAAAATGCTGCCTGCACAGGGCCAGTACTGATCCAAGCCAGAACGGGTCCCGGCACTGAGAGGAGACGTAGAGACAAGCTCTCGTCTCTAGGTAAGAATCTACAGAGACAAGCTCTCGTCCCTAGGTAAGAATCTACAGAGACAAGCTCTCATCCCTAGGTAAGAATCTACAGAGACAAGCTCTTATCCCTAAGTAAGAACCTAGAGAGACAAGCTCTTATCCCTAGCTAAGTGTATCACAAATTGCTAAACGGTCTTATTAATAAAAAACCTGGAGCCAAATATTGGGGTGAAAGCTGAAAGATCAGAGAGGCCGAGAGCAAGCCACTAGTTCTCACCCCTACAAAATCCTCTACCAAAAGATTGTGAGCTCTTGTTTTCTCATGCTTTATATACCTTTCTATATATATGTCCTGCCATATTTCTTCCTGGGATTAAAGGCGTGTGTCCTTCCCAAGCAAAGACATGAATCTCAAGTCCTGGGATTGAAGGTGTGTGCCACCATGGCCTGGCTGTTTCCAGTGTGCCCTTGAACTCACAGAGATCCAGATGGATCTCTGCCTCCCGAGTGATAGGATTAAAGGCATGTGCCACCACTGTCTGGCCTCTATGTCTAATCTAGTGGCTGGCTCTGTCCTCTGATTCCCAGATAAGTTTATTAGGGTACACAATGTATTGGGGTACATAATATATTACCACAGCTAAGAATCTATTTCCAATTGACAACTGCTCACAAAGGAAAAATTAATTTCTTCAAGAGAGCCTTACTGGGTAGATAAGCCACACTTAGGGATAGGCCCCATGCCTAGCAGTAGATGGCCAGCACAGAATGAACCCAATGGTATTTTTTTCCTTTCTGTCTCACAATGCTTTGTTTGGGCATTCAAAAAAAAATCTTACTTTTTTTTTTTTTGTTTATACATTAAGGTGGGGAGGGCCTGAAAGGAGATGAGGGGGAGGAAACCATGATCAGAATATACTGTATGAAAAAAAATATTTTCATTAAAAAAAAAATCATGCTGCTTGGGCTCTTCCCACTGGAGGACTCCTTCCCAATGTTGATAACACCGAGGCTCATCCTCACCTTCCAAGAGTGCGTGGCAACCTTGATTGCACATGGGCCTTACTCTGGGAGCTTTGAAAACCATTCCCACCAGGGCACACCCTAGAGATCCTGATGGGGCCAGGCTGGGACTTGAACCCTGGGACTTTCACCTGCTCCCCACAGGAGCTGCCTGTGTCTTTGTCCCTGACACTCCTTTCTGTACCTGCTCAGGCCGGTCACTGAACGACAAGCTGTCTCTGCACCATCGAGCCTCGTGATTTGGACAGACCCCTCAAGAAGTTAAGTGCTGGAGAAAGGATTGGGACCCACCCCCATCTCTGTTGGAGCTCAGTGAACCCCTTCACTCTTCCATCCTAACAACAACCCCCTTTCCTGTCCTGGTCCTGCAAGCCCAGCGGCAAATGCTCTTGCTCTTTCCCCTGTCTCCTGTGTTCTGCTTCTCACCGTGGCTTTTCCTTCTTATGTCAAACTGTGCCCCTGCATGCTTGGGACGTCCTGCATGCTCGGGACGTCCTGCATGCTTGGAACATCCTGCATGCTTGTGTCCACAGGGCGAGCTCCTTTGCCTATAGCAGCTGCTGTCACCACCTCCACAGCCCTCCTATCTCCTAGCCACACCCTTGGGACAGCCCCCCATTCCTACCTGCTCTCAGGTGCACCTGCTGTGTCCCAGTGGCTGCCATGTCCTCCCCTGGCTCTGCTGTGCCCCTGCAGTGTGGCTGGAGGGGCTGCTGACTACCCCACTCCCATACTTTTCCTCTGGGGCCAGTGGGCATGCTCAGCAGACTCCTGGGGCCAATGCAAAACTTTGCTTCTCTGTTTGCCTTCTTGGGCCGGATGTTTCTGGTTAGTGGTTTCATTTTTCTTTGGTTTCCGTTAGAGTTCAGAGCTAGCCCCCAACTATTATTACTGAGGAAGAGGCTTCATTCTGGAAGTTTCTCACTTCCTCCTGCCTGTTGGTACCCAGTGTTTCTGTTTCTCACTCTGTCTCATGAGGATGAGAACCGAGGTTCTTAACAGTCTCCAGAAGCAGATTAGGGCCCAGGAAAACCAGAACCCACCTTTGCTTTCCAGCCTGGGTGCACACAGGAGCACACCCCGGGAGCTTTAGAAAGACAGCTGTGCTGATGCCTACTGCTCGTCCAGGACAAATCTTGTCCATCGGAACTGGATGATGCTAAAATGTATCTAATAAAACCTATGCAGGGATCTCAAATGACAATTCATATCATTCAAGAGTTTATAGAAAAGTTCAGATTCTTGGCTTCACCTGGATTTGCTGATCCCGAATCTTTGGGCAGAGGCTCAGGGGTCTATATTTTTAGGAAGCTCCCCAGATAATTCCTATGTGCACAACAGCGTGCATCAATACATCACAGTGTGCATCAGAAAGGGAAAGGGTTTATTGGAGGCAGCATCTCATTTGTAAATCTACACGAGAGTTTCTCAAAGTGTGACTCCAGGTCCACGGCATCCATGACCTGAGAACTTAGTAGAGAGACCCATTCCCACACTTCTACCACCATGTTAAATCCTGGGAGGCTGCCTAGGATTTAAGTATGCAGTTCCAACAATTCCAACACACACTGGACTCCAGTTGGCCCCGATATACCACCCACCTATCTCTCCTGAGACTGTCATATGACTCGGGGTCCAGGGTATGGAGGAGCTGTAAGGGAAGCCTGTACCCTACCACTGAGCCACACCCCGCCGTGGGGATCTGTAGGGAAAGGATGGTGGTGGAACGCTGCACAGGGGCTCACAGCTGTTGGTCATAAACTGATGACAGGCTTGGGGTAGCTGGTACGGACAGTTCTGCAGGTTGTTCCCTCAACACCACACATAAGTGTTGGGAGGAAGATCCGGGCAGTACATTCTGGAAGTGCGAGTCAATAGGCTGGGTTGCTGGAGGGTCTGGTGTGTGCACAGAAGAGTTTGTTGTGTGTGGAACAGAGTTCGAATCCTATCCAGGACAGGTAAATGGATGCTGCCAAAGGCAAGGCAGTGGAGATATGTGTTAGTCAATTTTCAATAACAACTCAGAGCTACTACACAACTCCAACAGGCTAGTTTAAGGAATCATAGAGACAAACAACAAAAATAACAGTGTCTGCCCCAAGTAATTTTTTTCCTTTGAGAGACTTGTGCCTTAGCCCTGGGCAAATCAACCCTGTCGTTCATGCAGGGACTTTCTCATGAATGAACGAAGGCATGTATATTTTTTATTCCTATACCTTACTCTGTTTCCTCTCCCATATTCCAGTATGCTGTTTTGTTTGTTCACATGCTTACAAATGAATGGCATTGCTTTGTGTGTGTGCTCAGACTTGTAGGATTTGCCATTTGTCTTGCTTTAAAACCTTTACCAGGACTGCTTTCAAGTGCTCAGGATGACGCTGTTGAATGGCTTGGAGAAGGATGTGCTCATTTGCACAACTGTCTCTCTGGAGTCGGTGAAGCTGGCTCCAGCTCTTACTGCTCATGCTTAACTGAAGTGCCAGACTTGACTGGCCACTTTGGGATCCCGTAGACCTTGTATATTTTCATAGGAGTCCTTTCACCTCATCTGTTTCCACCTTGCTTGGGACTCTGGGCCAACTCAGCTTGCTTTATAGGTGAGGCTAGCGAAATACCCAGAACAGCTGAAGGATTTTATTAGTGGTCAGTCATCAGCATGGCATATGCATGGAGCGGTTCCTACTCTTATTAAAATCAGATTATAAAACTTTGGTGGAAACACACAGGGACCCATTCTTTAATGGTTAGACATCATCACGTGGCGGTTGAGGGGCAGCTGAGTGAGCTTCGAGCATAAACAGCCTTTGGGTGAAATTCCTGAATGCTTGATCCTTAGAGAACTGTAACTCCACGGTCATTAAAATACAGCCTGAGACCTTCTTGGCCTCAAGGTGTGATCACAAACTCAGAGGTAGCTCTGGAGTGTGAGTCATTTCCTTTTCCTTCGTGGAGGACTTTTCGGCTTGGAGAAGCCCTCTGTTTTCCTGGAAAAGTCATAAAGGGCTGGATGGGGTCTGGAAGGGAAATGTACATCTCAGTGCTCTTGGGCTGGTGGCAAAAGATGGCTGGGATCTCTGGCATACAGCACAATGAAAATACAGATATAGAAGCTAGCTCTTTTTTTTTTTTTTTTTTTTTTTTTTTTTTTTTTTAAAGCGGATTTTGGTAAAATGTAGTTCTTCCTTACTCCTGCATTTATGTCTGTTTTCTCACTTTCACCTAAATGTCTTCCCCAATGTATGCATGTATATTTACATGGGTGTGTGTGTGTGGGGGGGGGTGCATGTGGAGGCCAGAGGTTAAAGTTGGGTGCCTTTCTTTATCATTCTATGCTGAATCTGGAGCTCACTAATTTGTCAAGACCAGTTAGACCTCCAGCTCTAGGAATCTGCCCGACTCTGCCTGCCCAGAGCGAGGGTTGCAGGTGCATGCCATCAGGCCCAGCTTTTTATACCTGATGCTTGTGCAGCAAGCACTTTGCTGACTGAGCTGTCTCCCCAGCCCCCGACCCCTGGTTATCTCAGCACCTAACCCCGCTGAACCGGAAATGTATGTGTCCAGGTTGTTATGAATTATCATGCAGGGGGACCCCTGAGGGAAACATGCTGGGCAGATGCAGCGGCAGGTTGGACAGATGTATGCCATGCGGGCATGGTGGCGGCAGCCAGTAATTCACATCTCAGACTCTGCATCCACGTTTAGAGTTTATTATAATAAAGAGAAGAAGAGAAGAGATGAGACAGAGAGAAAGAAAGAAGTGTAGCATGAGTCTTCAAAGTTCTTATTAATAAAATCAAATCTGAGACCAGTTATTGGGTGAATGCTGGAAGATCAGAGAGACAGAACAAGCCACAGCTACCTCACCTCGCCAGTTCTTCAGCTGGTCCTGTTTCCTCAGACTGGAAGCCTCTGAGTCCTCACATCCAGAATGAATCTCAGCTGAACTGTGCTGCTCCAAAGCCTGAAAGCTTAACCAGCCAAATGCTTAACCAGCCAAATGCTTCTAGTTTCTGGTCCTCACGCCTTATATGCCTTTCTGCTTTCTACCATCACTCCCTGGGATTAAAGGCTTGCTTTCTGGGATTAAAGGCGTGAGTCACCATGCTTGGCTGTATCCTTGAACAGATGGATTTCTGCCTCTGGAATACTAGGATTAAAGGCGTGTGCTACCACTGCCTATCCTAAGTATCTAGTGGCTTTTCTGTTCTCTGACCCCAGATAAGTTTATTAGGGCACACAATATTTTGGAAAACACAATACCACCATGAAGGAGAAGAAGGAGGAGGAGGAGGAGGAGGAGGAGGAGGAGGAGAGAGAGAGAGAGAGAGAGAGAAAGAGAGAGAGAGAGAGAGAGAGAGGTAATGTTAATATTTTGATCTGCCCCTTGAAATCCTGCCCATTGTGCTGCCCTGCATCCTGATGTAAAAGCCTCATTCTAAGAAAAAAACTCCTCTCTTCTCTCTCTCTCTCTCTCTCTCTCTCTCTCTCTCTCTCTCTCTCTCTCTCTCTCCTGCTTTTCCTCCCACCAGGTGTATACCCTCGATCTCTCTCTCTGTCTCTCTCTTTCCTATCATCTCTTTTCTTCATCTATTATAATAAACTTTCCACGTGGATCCAGCGTCTGGGTTGTGAATTATTGGCTTCCACCACCACCACCATGCCTGCATGACATGCATCTGCCCAGTCTGCCACTGCATCTGCTCAGCATGTTTCCTTCAGGCCTTCTCCCCCAGCCCCCCACTCCCGCCCTGCATGAATTCATAACATTGGCACCCAATGTGGGATGGATCAGAATATTAACAGAGGTCTCATCTCACTGGTGTTAGAAGAGGTTCCTCTCTGGAGAAGAGCTGGAATGCTGGGCCAAGCGGCTTCCTATGAAGGACGACCATAACTCAGGTGCACAGTAGGAACCACACTCAGAATAACAAGTGATTGGCCACTCAAGCAGGGCTGGATTACTAATCTTGGTGCATAAGGCTAAAAGACTGTCTGTATGCTGAAAAGTGATGGGTGTTGTCAATCTGTACCCACACCACAGGAAGCAGCGTGCATGGCCATTTCTGCATAACTCTCTACAAGATAATCGACTTCTCTTCTGATCATTCTTACCCCCATCTCCTCTTTCCAGACACGTTTGAGTATGAAAACTTCCCAAGGGTACTCTATATGTGCATGCAGGTAAGTTCTAGTTTAAGAAAACCCAGATACCAACTTGCAAATTTCAAGTTTAATGAGAGTATGATTTTGAATATTACACAAGCAAAAGATGTTTGTTTACACTGATTTGGATGTTGGAAAAATCATTTTTTTTAACCTTATGTTGCTTCTGGAAATATTTCAGTGGTGCAAAGATGGTACACTGGCATTTTCAATGAATTCAGGTTACTAGCCCCATGTCTGGAGAGCATCTCCTATGCCCAAGAATAAACTTCCACAACATTAACACTGTCTCTCTCTCTCCTCTGGGAGCCCTCCCATAAGTAAGTCAGCTCAGGACAATTCCTTGCTGCTTATGCTGAGTTGATTAGTTTACTGGAGATGGAAAAGAATAAACATTTTGCAGGTAGAAGGACTCTGGTGTCCCTCTTTGTCCTAAAGAAATCCCTGGTGACAAGAAAACCAGTTGAGATGGGATGAGAGCTGACTGAGGCAGTCAGACCTCATTAGTGGTAGAGCAGGGTAGGGACCAGGCCCTCTAGCCTTGAAAGCTAATCAACATTTCCTGGCATCATGCTTTGCTCCACTAAATAACTGAAAGGAGTGAGTAGCAAGTTCCTCCCAGAGGGAGTTTCCAAAGAGCCATCAGTGGATATTTAATCTAAACTAACATGGCTTTGATGAGTTCTGTGCATCTTAGTGGGTGTGTGGTTGTGTGTCCCAACTGGTGAATACATGCATATTGGACAGAAAGGAGGGTAAGTGGACTTTAGCCTGGGCTGCAGACCATTGCTGGAGGCTGCATTTACATGGCATGCCTTAGAAAGGGCAGCTTAGGAGACGTCGTAGGCCTGGTACTTTGTTATTGTCGATGCCCTTCTGTTTTTCTCCTGGGACAGGAAGTAGATGCGGTTGGCCTCTGGGTAGGTGACTTTGCTGAGCGGGAGCTTGTAGATGGCAGGATTGTTGGTTGTCAAAAGGAGAAAGGTGAGCGCTGAGAGGCAGAAGGGCCAGGTGCAGGGTGGTAATCCAAACTGGAGGGAGAGGAGATAAGAGAAATTTATGTTCCATCAGATGTGAATGCTTGTTTAAATAACCTTTATCAGTTAGAGGAAGGGCTGATTGGTGAGGGTAATACTTAGCTGATAGCCAATATAAATAAAATCAGGCCATCAGTTTATTCTGTGACAGATCAAGCACACACCTTCCAAAATACAGCCTTTGGCACTCTAATAGGTGTTAATGTGTTTTTATGTACAAGACTTGTTTTGTCTTGGGGAACCTGGCCAGTCTATACTTCTAGCTACAGGAACTATGGGCATTCTATGCCTTCTTCAATCAGCTTCCTTTGAAGGGATGCATTTGACATTTATTTTGTAGCTAAAGACCTAGCTGTAGTTGATTGGCCTAGAGACAGGCACCAGATTCAGAATAGGCATACGGCGTGAGCCAACAGATTCCCTATTTTGAGAATGTGAATTGAAAGGCACTGAGACAGTATTAATAGGGCTCTTGCTCTGAAAGGGCAAGCAGTGGTAGATGGGCATTTAGAAACTGTGTGAAGCAGAAACCTTTTGCAAAGAGACAGAAAATGAGCACACAGGGAGAGAAGCAGAGGAGTGGCAGGTCTGTCCTTGGGGCTGGAGGTGAAAGTTAGCTACCTCTCTTCTCAAGGGTTTACCCACTCTCACATTCATTTCTCATCACATTGACCTGGCTTGTTATTCCCTGAGATGCCCTGCAATATTTTAACACTTTCCCTCGTTCTTCAGCTGAGGTATCTGAGTGAATGGTTTACAAAGAGCCTACAAATTCAACTGTGAGGCAGATCGAATTATCCTTCCATCCTCCAAGCATTTTACTATAACCAATAGAAGCCTCAGGTAGTACCACCACAGGGGTAACACTGCTGGTCATGTGGAAGTCCGAAGACCACATTGTTAGCAAGGCTTGGAAGCGCCAGAATCATACCATACTGAGGCTGTGAGGGATACACACCCGTGAGTGATGGATTCCACTCAACACATCTTCCCAAAGCTCCAATAAGACGCAATAAAGTGTTTTGGGAAGCATCCACTGATGCTCCACAGTAGACAAACCTTAGCTCTGATTACCCCGTTATGGTTTTTTAATCTTTCTGAGACCTTTTCCCTCAATAGTGTACTGCTGCCTGCTCAGAGAGCTGTTGCTTAGCGCATGCCAAGTACCCAATAAATGGCCCTCAGGGCACGGTCATCATTATCAAGCAGATAGCAGCATTGTTGAAGGCCAGGACTTGCATACACATATTCTGGTTAGAAAGGCAAAGAATAATGGCTCACAGGGCCTTTCTGAGGAGGCATTGAATGGTTTTATAAATGTAGTCCAGTGCTTTCATACTGTGCTCCTCAATGAAGTTGGAGATTTCTCCTGAGTAAGTTGATAGTCTTTTTTTTTTTTTTAATCCTTGACAATCATCACCATAACAAGTATACTTTATTTTATTTGGAAAAATGTCTGCATGGAATGGCTTAATCTATAACCTCCCAGTACCCAGAGGAAGACCATTTAGCACTGTGCACATCTAGGTCTGGGAACCAAAGCCTCCTGCATCTCTTCTAGTGCCTTGTCCGAGGCAGGCACTTGGCATATTCATTGAATGATGGATCAGGTGAATTGTTGGTGCCAGAACTGATGGCAGAAGCCTGGGGTGGATGAGGCTCTGCGAGGTCAGAATCCATCTTCTTGTCTCCAGTCAGTGTTCTGAGGCCTCCTCGGCCAGTTCCAGCTTTCCCTGCTGTGTGTGCTCACTCCTTCAGGGCTTTGTCCCCTCACTATTTCTTCCTTGTTTCCTTCAGTAAAACTCTAAGGTTAAGATACGGAGATGGAGGAGCTTGGGCTAAGCCGAAAGTGGACTTATGAGTACTAAAGCTGTTGCAGATGTTGTATGTCAAGTGCTGTAGTGAAGGCACACCCAGCAGGTGATGGGAAGCAGAGGAGGGACTCAGTCTACTGGGAGAGATAGCGTGGTGTCAGGAAAAGCTAATTTGGCTGCTTAGGAAGAAGTTTCCTATGCTAAGTACCACCCTCTCTTTGGCTGCAGGTGAAGGATGAATCTAGACAGGTGCTGTATGGAATATCTACTCCATTTTCAGATGTTGGAGCTATGACATTTGCTCTTTGTGTAACTGGCCTGGCAGAACTGAGTGTATTCTAATGAAGAAGACACTTATGTCTCCCAATCTACTGGGATATTGAAAGAATGGACCTCAAGAAATGGAAATTTCCCCAAGTCTCTCATGCTGGAAACAATGCCGGGCCTGGGGATGGGGGTGGTGTCTTGTCTTCAGGAAAGAGATTTACAACTTGTTAGACCACCTTACAGGAGGAGCCTAAAGCCCACACAGTGAAGGGTCAATAGTTGGGAGAGCCACACCTTACCTGGGACAACTTAGATGTGTATACCCCTTGTCCTCTGTTTAAACTCTCATCTCTCTTCAGGACCACCAAAAGTGGACCTGAGGGAGCATCACCGGATCTGTTTTCCCTCTCCCCATTATGGTCACACTGAAGACCTTTCCTTTTCCTGCTTTTTACTACTAATTTGGCTGTTTTAAATTCACCTCTCAAGAATGGGTGGTACAGACCATGACCCCAAGCTGAGCAACACTTGTCCATGAGAAGTTTCCCTTGTACTCTTATCTTAGGTGGAGTTGGACGCATTGGTTTGTTAGGTAAGCCCTGAGCACTCTGTGCAGGGCCTGCTGGAGCCAAGTGGCAGCTGCTACTTTGCACACCACCCTAAACTGGGCCCAAGGCAAAGAAGAGGTTCTGGGACTATGTGTGCTCATACACTCTTGAGCTTGGGCTGCTCTTTGAATGACGACATCACAGCTCTCTCTGTTCCCTGAAGCCATACCCAATGAACGTGAAGCCTTCTCCATGAACATGATAGTTGCTATGGGATAAAGATGTTCACTGTCTACAACCCAGGTGGGCAGATAATATATATATATATACAAGTTAAATGATAGAGACTCAAAATTAGAGTCTTCTATAGAATGGCAGACTATAATGGAGTTGTATCTGAAAGATTTATTCTTTAAAGTACTCTATCAGCCAGTGGTGACGGGTTTGATCCACCCAAAGTTGACATATAAGCCTTTGAGACCTAGTTCCTTCCTGTCAGTATTAAGGTGGCTATCAGGATGTGAGTCAAAGGGCAGAGGGGTTTGCTGGAGTGTTTGGGAAGTGGAGGGGGGCATGTGGCTTATAGCTCACGTGACTTACCACGGACAGCATGTTAGCCAGGGCGGCACCAAGGTAGGCGGCAAACAGTGCTAGAAAAGAACCAACCGTAGACAGCTGAGTCAAGATTCAACAGCAGCTCAGTGTAGTCTGCATACTCCCTCTTCATTAATTCTCTGTCTCAAATGCTCTCTCTCACCCACACTGAGCTGCATTTTCATTGCCTTGCAGCTTTAAAAGTGTTAAATTCCACGAAAATGCCAGCGCAGCTAAGATAGCAGATGAACTTTGTTAAAAAGGGCCAGGATTTAGCTGTGACAGTTCTCTTGGGTCCCACCACCACGCTTTCCAGTAAAGGAACATTTAATAGCATAAACCATAAATGAAGGTTTTACAATAAAGCAAAAGCAAGGGAGTCTCAGAACTCTCCAGTGGAATATTCCATCAGGAGCTATTAGCATAACACGGGTTTCTAGGGAGAAACAGCATCCTATGAGTTTGGGGGAGACCAAACCACCTACTCCTCTTGTTTTAGGCTGGGCAAAGAAGGCCATGAATAAGCTGGATGCTGGGGAGAACCAAGCACTGGCAGAAGATGGAAGGCAATAAAACAGGCCAACATGATTGGGCTTTGCTTTTGGACCCATTCTCCAAGGAGGGCGTCCCAATTGTCCCTAAAATATTAATGATAGCTAATCTTTATTAGAGTTACTATGTCTAGGCAGTGGCAACACTAACCACATCCTTCAGCATTCCTTAAAGGTAAGCTGTATTATTATTGTCTTGATCACACACACACACACACCACCACCACCACCACCACCCACAACAAACAACAAGTCCTCTTAGGAGGATTCCCTTTAGACTTGGACACCCTTTCCTTGACTACTGATAACCAGAACTGAACCTTCCAGGTGCTCCCTACAGGTTAGTACTGTTCTTGCATCAATCATTCATCTTGGCACCAATTCTACAAAGTGAGCACTGTGTCAGCCGTCAAGATATGAGGTGACTTCTGAGGATTGTATGTCTGACAGTGGCAGAGCCCTGACCAGCTAGATGAGAGGAGAGGGACCAACCCAAGTGCCACAGACACTCCAGAATGTAGAGGGGATGTAAGATCCACAGGACAACTCTAGGCTTGGTCTGTGAAGAGCAGAGGCTCAGTCCTACTGGATTGTCCGGCCATCCCTGGGGGTGACAGCCGAAGGATTAATGCCTATGCTCCCTTGGTTCCATCGCTATATTATTTAATCAAACTTGATCTGTTATATGAAGAAGACCTCTCCAAAGCCTGGTGTGTGCTCATGTGTGGTCCCAGAACTGTAGAACAGGGCTGAGCCTGAACAGTCCATGAAAGTGAAGCATCAGAGAACGTAGCCTGTCAGGATGGTGGGGAGCGGGTAATCTGTCCTGGGAGACACACAGAATAGACCACAGTGGGAGGGGCCTTCCCCCTTGCTCTGCTAATCCATCACTGGCTGTGTACTTACAGAAACAGGCTTTACTTCTCTGGGCCTTTTACCTGAAGAGGGAGAAGTGGCTACAGGAAAGCGTGGGTGCCCTGCAGAGCACATTTCTACAAACCTAGCTGGGTAATTCATTTTTTCATTTCAGCTTTGGTTTCCCATCTGTGAAATGGGGACAGGAACAGTATCTGCACACTGCAGGGTGGTAGTGGGGGTGTAAAGGAGAAACCATGGATCGTGTTTTGCCCCTGTGGCACCTGTGACAATCTGCTGTGGGTCTGTCCTGTCCTGTGTGCTGTGGGGTGTTTGACACTACCCCAGACAAAATGCTCAGAGCACTTTCATTTTTCCCCTAGGTCTGACAAGTAAAAGTGTCATTAGACACTGATACATATCCCTGGCTGAGAAACACTGGGCCACGTATGACACAGAGCTACTTAACCTCTTTGACAAGATTATCACTGGGGACAGTGAGGGGGCCACCTGCGATTTGTCAGTCATCACCTGCATGACCCTGACCTTGGGTACCATCCAAGCCGCCCCACCTCTGTCCCCCTGTCCTGTCCTTGCTCTTGGGCATGTCCCTTGCAAAGCAGAGTAACAGTAAAGACTTTGGGGGACAGAAGGAGATGAAGTGTTGACTTGGACACTTTAGGTAAGTACTGTGTAAACAGCTACCTTTGTTTGGTTGGCATGACAACCATGTAAGTAGCTAGAGCATGTCAACCCTATATTGATATTTTTGGTGTAGCATAAAGCAATTTTTAAGAAGATAGAAAGAAAAGCTTCAGCTTTATCCTTCACATCTAGTTTAGAACACATCCCCCCACCTTTGCAGTGGTAGTTATAAACTTAAAAAAATGCATTTTCACACAATCTTAAAGAAACACATATATGACTATATATGGTCCAGAAAGCTTTTCTATATCAGAAAAAAATATTCTGGATTTTTTTTATTGAAAACTTGTTTTTTTAAAAACCTTATTTGGTAACATTTCAGCATCCATGGCTGAGCTGAAATAGAAACTCTGTTCTAAATATTTTGGCCAAAGGGGTTTTATTTTGTTCCCATTTGTAGACCATGAAAGATGTCCAAGGTTGAGAATATATAAATCTGATGAGTTATGACTGTCATCCTAACTTCCTGTGATGCTGAACAAATATGCAAGAGGTGTCCGGTCATCTGAAGGGTGTACAGTCAAAGCTTGATAGTTAGCTCCAGTCACTGTGCATGGCGTGTGTTGCCCAGTTCTACATGTAAGAGTTAACGTCAGGGAGCTGCTCACCCAGCTCCTTCACTGGCCAGGAGACCTGCAATGCCGGGAGACAGTGAGAAATTATCGTCTAAGAACACCCCGTCAGTGGTCAAGCATCACGTACACAGCAAACACAGCTGAAGGCACAGAGGACAGTGCCACCCACAAGCTTTTATAAAGCAAACAGTTGCCCTGCCATCTGTTGGGAGTGGCAGAACCGTCATGAGTGGTTTTCTTGGCAGGGGTCTACTCAGGTCGTCCGTGAGCGGTACGTACCACAGGCGATGGCGAGCAGGTGGGTCTGCCAGGTGATGACGTAGAACATGCCTCCGATGGCAATGCAGGCCAGAGTGCTGTTGAAGCCACACAGGCCAAAGTAGATGGAGTCAAAGGGTGTGGCGATGCTGAGTGCTGAGGGAAGGAAGGCGGGAGGTATTGAGTGTCGGGGGGCGGGGCTTACAGGGCTCACCTGCCTTCCTGAAACCCACCCCAGTCTTCCAGCCAGAATCAGCTACCGGGATCAGAGGCAGGTATTCACCAAAAGGAATTTCAGTTTTATCCAGTGAAGATACATGTTAAGGAGATACATGGACGGGACCACAAGAACACTCGTGGCTAAGTTGTTAGGAATGGGAGAGACCCTTGGAGCAAGAACTCTGAGTTCTGATTTAAATGGTGCAGAGAATGTCCTTTGCCACACATGTAAAAATAAAAAAATAAAAAAAACCTTGGCTGTGAACAGGGACCCATTTTTCGTCATTGGAGATCACTCTTAAATATTCTTGGAAAAAGCTCTTCCAGACTTTCAATTTATACTGAGGGTTAAATGTCTGATGCCAAGGTCTTTTCTGAGGATCGCTTTTGCTCACAGGAACACTAGGGCACTAGCACCAAAAAATGCCAAAAACGGGTGTGGGGAGAAGAGAAGGCAGGCGTGATATTAAAGATGGGTCACAATCTTCCTTTGCAGCTGGTCCCAAGCACTAACATCCCTCCAGCTCATTAAAGAGGATGGCACTAAGGGTGGCGGTACAGACCTGCTAGCATCCCTATGGTGGACCCAATGGCCGCGTGCAAGCAGATGAGGGGTGAAGATATGAACAGAGCGATGAGGAAGATGCCTCCAGTCCAGGGGTTGTCACAGCCGTACACTTGGCCGATTCCAACTGGGATGGCTCTCAGAAGCTGTAGAACGATAGAATTTTTAGAAGGGCATTTATTACTTGTTGGAAATATAACATATTCCTGATAAAACTCTCATATTTTTAGAAACAAGATGATAAGAGGCCATTAGGCGTGAAATGGTCCTTTGTGCTTCCAAGATGTACATGTCTGGCTGTGATGATAGTCCTGTCTGGCGAGCAGGTGGAGTTTGGGATCTATGGAAGGGCTTGGCAGTGGCAGACCGGTCTGGAAACTGTCTCAGGCCATCCTGCATGTCCCCAAAGGTCCCGAGAAGGCTGACAGTGAGCTGCTGTGCAGAGAGGAGGACAGGCCCTCTGGTGAGCCCAATCTCCCCCAGGATAGGGAACAGAGTAGGGCTCAGCCTTGGCCTGCTGGGGTAAGGCATGAGAGTATATTTAGAGAATGACACATGGCTGTTTAATCTACCCCTGCTTGTCCCCTCTAGGACCCCTCAGTGGTCACTCTACACTGCTAGGGTCTCTAGACTCTTTCTGAAATCCATTGCTCATTTTCTTGAAGCACAAAGTACACGTTTTAATTGGAAGACCCGACACACGAATTCTTATCATAATCCAGAAAGTTATTTCTTCAAGAATGACTGCCCCAAATTGATTTTTTTTTTCTGAATCGTTGGGGTGGTGGTGGTCTAAACTATTTGTATAGGATTATTAAAAAATATTTCATTTCTAGAAAAGTCTGAAATATTTCTCATTGAGAATACAATGAACCGTATCTTATGATTTTTACATTATCTTTTCATAGCATACTGAGTAGAAAAAAATAGGGACTGGGTAAGCCCCATGAGCCGGGAAACTCCTGAGAGTGAATCACCAACTCAGCCTCTTTTCTCACCTCTGGCCCACGAATGCTGCCCCCTCCCCCACCGTCCATGACAATGACCAAGGATAAGGCTGACAGAATAATGTCTTTTCTGAATAATGATGCCTCTCAGTGTATTTGCAGGACTCTGTCAATGACGCTATGAAGTGCTGAGAGGCACTGGGCGTCATCATTTCTGAAACTTCCTTTAATAAGCCCAATGGCTTTGTGGCGATGAATCACCAATAATGAAGTTCCAGGTTGAGCTATAAACTGGAACAGGAAGTCCTTTAGTGTGATAGAAAGTAGGAGGTCTTAGGAAAAAAAGAAAAGAAGAGCCTAGTTAGTTAAGAAGCCTAATGGCCACATTTTCCCATCTTGTTTAATACTTTTAATATTGCTTCTTATTCACTGTCTTGGCAGGCTTCCAGAGGTCAGTATTATACATAAAACACTTTAAAAAGATGAAAATCTCTGCTACCTCTGTTTCTGAATGGAGGCAAACCTGTGCTTCAAAATATGAGCAAGGCTCACCAAGAGAATGGGATAGGCTACAATTGTTTAGGCTGATGGGTAGTGGCGTGGTGTGTATACTTTAATGATTCCATGTGTTGAATGAAAGAAAACACATGGTATGAGTATGTTAAAACTGGGCTTAAGTATCAAAAAGGCTTCCAAACAAAGGAAAGCAGCAAAGAGCCCAGGGTACATATCGGGAGTAGAGTTCTAGCCTGGACTTGGCCTTCCATTAATTCACTGTGGAGCCTTGGGTGGGTTTTTTAATTTGGCTTTGGTTTCTTCCTCTGTGTTATCATAGGGTGGGGCCACAAACAAACTTTCTAGCTCTTAGGAGACAAGGACAGGATCTCACAGGATACGTATGCAGAACACCTTGTACTGTGTAATTGTGAATAGCCATCCTTCACTTATGTTTCTGATGTGCAAAACAAGTATATTCAGTTTGGCATTGAATTTGTACAACTACTGCCCTTCCTCCCTTCTTTCCAGGTTATTTTATTTTATTTTTTATTTTTCGAGATAGGGTTCCTCTGTGTAGTTTTGGTGCCTGCCCTGGATCTCGCTCTGTAGACCAGGCTGGCCTCGAACTCAGAGATCCGCCTGCCTCTGCCTCCGGAGTGCCGGGATTAAAGGCGTGTGCCACCGCCGCCCATCCATCTTTCATGGCACCTACCAAAGGCACTTGGACGTTTGACCAGGTGATGTTGGGGGTGGCGGTTGCAGGCTGCAGCAGTGTCGTGGGGAAGAAGAGGTTGTAGTGGCCTGTGGCTGCCAGGTACAGGGTCACGGCAATGTTGAAGGGCAGGGTGAAGACGGGGAGGTCCCACTTGCTGAAGACGGTGCTCAGGGCACTGGAAAGGACGGGACTGGTGGGAGAAACATGAGAGACCTGTCAGATGCCGCTGGCCTTGGAACTAGACCACACTGCGGCAGAGAACCCTGGTTTACCCAGAGAAAAGCAGCTTCCTGTCTGCCTTTCCTTGGGTTTCTTTTTTTGAGCGGGGCATAGAGACTGGGGAAGGCTCACATTCAACCTCAGGAGGAGGACTTCAGGAGATCCTTGGGATTTCCTCAGAGTCATAGAACTCTATCCCCTAGGCAAGAGGGAGGGTCAGGAGAAGAAAGGGAGGGAATTACAGCCATTAATAATTTTGAGTGGCCAAGTGCTCTGGCTTCACGGGCAGACTACCCTTCATTTTCTGGAAATGAGGGAGAAGTCTGGCACGTGGCGGTCTCTGCTTCATGGCTGGACTTCAGTCTACCCTGTGAGGTTGTCTCAGTCTGGTCAGCAGTCTAAGGGATGGAGAAAAATCTTGTGGGAGCAGGAGGGATGTTATTTCCAGACACTGGCAGGACCCTGTGCAGCTCTTAGCTTATGTGGCCAAGGGTTTCTTGCTTTGTACACAGCCAGGGCAGGACCAGAAGCCCTTTGAGATCTCAGGGAAAGGATGGCAGCTGATGAGGCACCACACGCAGACGATCTGGCACGACATTCCCCGTTCGTTAGCAACCGCCTCTAGTGGGTGCTCCCGACGACACTCAAGCTAAATGATAAATGCTTTAAAACGGGGGTAAAAATGGCGGTCAAAGGGCTGGGTTAAAAAAGATGTTGACTGGGACAGGGAGACGATGTGGCGGGTAAAGTGCTTGCTGAGTTCAATTCCCAGCACCCATGTCAAAAGCTGGGCATGGCAGCATGTGTCTACAACCCCAGTGCTGTGGGAGGAGGCAGGTGAAACTCTGGATCTTGCTGGCCGGCTAGCCTCACCAAAACAGTGGCCACGTTCAGTGAGAGACCTTTTCTCAGAAAATGAGGTGGAGAGTAACAGGAAAGGACACCTGAAGTCAGCTTCTGGCTTCCACCCTGGACATACAGGCACACAAACCTGAATGCATGTATACACACACACACACACACACACACACACACACACACACACACACACACACACACACACAGAGAGAGAGAGAGAGAGAGAGAGAGAGAGAGAGAGAGAGAGAGAGAGAGAGAGAGAGAGATTTTAGAAGCAAACTTACCAAGTCATGGACATAATGATGACGGGGAGCAGCAGCCACCAGTAATAGTTGCCCTTGTCCGAGAACACGGCCATCAGGAGCCCCACAAGCACCCCATTGTAGCCGTGGAGTCCTGCCGCAATGGCTGACCTGGGGGCACAAGGATGAGTTGGAGCGGGAGCCTCTCTGTGGTTTTAACTGAGTCGCAGCTTTCTAACTTGGGGCCTGACAACCCATCCTCAAACAAGCTACCCTTTTGGGAGTACCCTTTTAGGAGCAAAGATAACCTATCCACCCTTTTCTGTCAAAGAAGAGGAGCATCTAGTTAGTAGTGTCATTGTTTTGAGGAGTTTGGGGTAGAGGGTAGGAAGGAGATGATGGTCCTCCTAGGGAGTGGTCTCCTGGCCTTATGCTGGAACGCTAGGCCTTGGGGACTTACTTATCCTGGCTCAGGATGAGGGCCGTCAAGGTGGACACGATGGTGCCCAAGCAACCCGAGATGGCCCACCAGGGATTCTGCACGAAGAGGCCAAGGGCAATGAGGACGCCACTGAGAGGGTTGTTCACGAACATCACCTGGGACATGCCTCGGAGCACCCAGTCAAGGAACTGGAACACTGGAGATTTGTCTGAAATGATGAGGGGGGGGGGGGAGAGTCAGCAGATGCTCAGAGCAGCTCAGGCCTGGGCTAGGTCACAGGTGGCAGTGGGGGTGGGGGTCTTCAGGGGACCGGCATGTATTTTCATCAGTCAGAGGGGAGTCTATACAAAGAACGCAGGGGTGCATTTGAATGCCCAGAGCACTTGCCAGCCATTGCTAGCCCAATGCAGTCTCTACTAGTCTCTGGGCTGTTTCTCCCATGGCGGGGATCAGGTACCTACTTTGAGCTTGATTATGCTTCCCGTGGGAGTGGCATAAAATTTTCAGAAAATTCTCTTGGCACAGAGAGGGTATAAAACCCATGAGCAGAGAACCCTCTGCCCTAGTAGACATGTTTTCCTAAGCAGCCCAGCACAGATCTGCCTAGAATGCCGGATTCAGAATCCCAGTGCTTGTCTGTAATATTTAGTTGGTATATGTGGGTCAGCAGAACTTTTCTGTTCAGTAACAAGACCTCACACAACTATCTGATATCCTTACAGAACAGTTGCAAATGTGGGTGTTTATATCCCAAGAGACCCTCTGCTTTCATGGTAGAAGGCCTAGGCCCCCTAAAAGAGATCTCCAACTGATCCGCAGAGAAGCCCCGCAGCATGTTTTTTTTTGGGGGGTGAGTAAGACAGGCGCTTTGGGGGCTGTCAGTGGCTGACGTCACAGACCGTACCTTTCAGTCCCTCCCCACATTCCTTCATCTCTCCTGTGATGTAGCCCAAGGCTTTGCTGAGTCTCTTCCCTCCAGCGGCCATAGAGCTCCGAATCCAGGAAGTCCTGGCCGGGCTGGCTTCCGCCTTGATCTCAGAGCTTTCCTCCATGGTGTCCAGATCCTGCCCGGGGGCCAGAAATAGGTAAGAATCTTCTACAGTTTTGGAATTCTCACACCAGGTGACATTTGAAGTCACCTGGAGGACCAAACCAAGATTTTCACTTGAGATTTTGTTAAACTGCTGTTTAACTATCTCTCTCTAGGTTGTTTTGTTGGACACATCATCTAATTTGATAGTGTTCAACCTCAGTGAGGTAGGATGAGGTGGTCTCTTCACCCTTGTTCTGTGGATGAGGACTTGGGCGTGCAGAATTTCATGTTGCAAGGGTCAAATGATATAGGAGAATGAAGATTTAGACACACATGTCTTGATTTTCTTAAAAATCGCTGTCTTACATACTTTCTAAAAGAAATTATTTCCCTACTTAGCATTCTAGTTTTTGAATTTTAAACACAAAGGTATGAGATTAAACACATAACGATTCTTAGAAAAACCCTAGTACAATCTTATTTCCTAAATGCAAACTGAGGATAAATAATGCAATGAAAAGGTATGATAGCTTACAAAGCAAACTGTGAAAAAATAGACATTTTTTATTCACGTGGCTACATTTCTGAAAACACAACTCAAGAGACGTTTGCCTAAATTAGAGCATCCTTGACAGACTGCAACTCCCTACCCTGTGTGGCCTGCAGGGTGCTGTCCCTGGTCTGGGGTCGCCATACTCACAAACAGTTCCACTGTGGGCTTCCTATATGGGTAGGGAAGTGGCTCTTTGGTTTGTCTGTCTTGGTGGTCACCTTTTCCAAACACTGGAATTGGAAAGAAAGAGAGAGCCATCAGTTCAGACACCTGTATTTTGGCACTTTGACAGTAATTTCTCCAAAGACTTAGGTTAGACCGTTTGGTATCCTCTATTCCACGGAGAAGCATAAAACCACGAACTCTTAGGTGCTGGGGACGGCATATAAGGTGGCTGACGTGTTGCCAGCAGAGATTGGAGAAAAGGGGACCCAAGATTGTGGACCATCAACCCTCTGTGTGTTCCCCTCGGGATCCTCTGCTTAGCATGCCTCTAGAGGGCCAAGGCAGAAATGCCTATGTGTCCCAACGTCATGCTTTATGGCGTGCACATGTCATGTCCTTCTCCATGTAAATATTTCTTGTAATACTAGTCTTCTTCTTCTATCTGATCTTCATGTTCTGTGTTCCTAGATCAATGGTGATTTCTGTGATGCAGGAAAGGAGTGAAGTAAATTTCACAGGGAATTATACAGAGATGATCACCCAGGCTGGGGTTAAAGCAATTATGCAGTTCATGGAAAAGAACCTGCAGCCTGGGGAAGCTTTTTAGGCTTGGATAAGCTGTACTGAATGTGTGGTCAACTATAGCACATGGTGTGATGTGTATCAACACACTGGACTCAAATTGGCCCTGATGAATAATTCAGTTTCTGAGGATATTCTAAGGACATTGTGTAAAACGTGAGACCCTAAGGGGTATTGGCTGAGGACTGTGGATGGAGTAACACATAGATGGGATGACAAACTAAAGTGTGGGAACCTAGAATAGGAGGAAAATGGTGGTCTCCACCAAGAAAGGGAGATGGTAACTTTAATTCAGATATTTTTTTATTCCTCCTGAAGGAGTGTGGAGATAATGTGACAATTGATGGGGTGATTGCTACAAGCTTTATTGGGTTCCTAGATTGAAAAGAGCTGCCAAGAAAGGTGAGCTTCCTTTCATAGAAGCTCTATAAATTAGATTAAGTCTTCCTTGGAATTGTTGGATATAGAAGGACAGAAGTAGCTGACTTGCAGGGACAGATTTCTTGTCTGAGGTCACTGTGGCCCACTAGTCATGGGGCTTAGTGTTTGCAGAGGGCTGAGGGGGAACTTGGGTGGCTTCAGGGGTCTTGAGGTCGGAGCAGGCTGTGTTAGAAGAAAATGACTGTCTGGTACACTGACCACTGTTCGGATTTTTACCCTTTTTTGTGAAATCACATGTTGCTAGCCTTTGGGTCAAGTGCTCAGAAGATTTTATAATCATTAATAATAAAAATAGATTATGCTTGCTTTGGTGTTAGTCTGAGATAGTTCTTGTGTTTAGTAAAAGATGATGAAGAATATATTGGTGATTTTCTAAGAATAATTTTTGGAATCACGAGAACATTTTGTATTGGGTGATTTCCCCTTTTCTTTCTGTTCCCCCTTTTCTCATGATAATAAAAGACTGAGCTCACCAGGGCAGAAGCAGAAGCTAAGAGAAGCCAGGGGAAACAAAGAAACTTAGCAACTGCAGAAGCCCGAAGTGACCTGTCAGCTTGCATGAACACTGTCTCTGAGTCGTTATTGCGCCTTCCAGGTATCCCATCCTTTAGACCCCCGAAACTGCTGAGGCTGGTCCCCGGCACTTATGGATAAGACTCCTTTTTTTTCCTTTGTTGGTCAGGCCTATTTGGGCATCTCTCTTTGGGGAAAACAGAATATGAAGGGATGTAGGAGGTTCCGAGACCCCAGTGGCCCTTAATGAAGATGCCTCTACTCAGTTTGACCTCTGTATTCGCCTCCCGGGGGGACAGTGGCTTCTCTGTGATCTCTGTATCACACAGAGACTTGTAGGTACAGGAAAAGGGACTGGGGCTGGAGTGGACAGTGGCAGATGCACAGAATAAGTGCCAGTCGACCGCTTCACCACAAGCGGGACATGTGTATCTCACATCACTCCCCCAGGACTTGGGGACCATTAGGAAGAAAGGGCAGGAAGGTTATAAAAGCCAGAGGTTGGGGAGAATTGGGGCAAAATGGGGCCTTCTGGACATGGCAGGACCGTTACACTCATAAACCAACAGCAGCCAACACGAGACCAAGTCCATCAACATTCGAGCACATAGGGGTATGGGCCCCTGCCCCTAAATGAGGAGCTATGGACAGTTGAGGGTTTCTGGGAGCAAGAGAGTCAGTTTTCTGTAAGAGTACAGCCCCTGGTCAGTCAACCACACTCCAGTGGCTGGCCCCATACCCAGGAGTACATGGGCAGCACACACTGGACCTGATGGGTTATATAAAGAAAAAGAAAAGAGGACATGAAGTTGGGGGGTATAGTGTAGAAAGGGGACATGGGTGGGAAGTGAGTAGTTAGGATGTGGAGTAGTGGGGGAGAGATGATCAAAATACATCATGAAATTCTCAAAGAAGAAAACATTTTAAATATTCATTCATTTGATGTGTGAGTGTTTTGCTTGCAAATAATGTGTGTACCACATATGTGTCTGGATATTGGATCCGTGGGGACCATAGTTCCAGGTGGCTGTGAGCCACTGTGTGTGTGTTGGGAATCAAACCTGGGTCCTCTGCAAGTGGATCTTATTCACTGAGCCACCTCTCCAGTCCCAACAAAAATATGTTTTGAAAGAAAGGAGCTGGGATGTTGGAGTCCTTTGCCTCTTCCTCATAAAGTCACGGGCAACCTGAGTTTGAACTTGGCAATGATTCTCCTCAGGCAGATGATTTGAAAATTATTCCACTCCCCCTTCCCGTTTTTTGATTACGGTATTTATTTTTATTTTTGAGATGAGGTCTCACTATGTAGCCTGGCTGGTCTGGAACTCATAGAAACCATCTACTTCTGCCTCCCAAGTGCTGGGATTAAAGGTGAGTGCCACCATGCCTGGCTATGATAATGTCTATTTTTAACCTAATGGTGGTCATGCAGTTACGCTGTGTCTAGCCACTGATAAGTTTCTGTTCCTATAGTAAATAACCTCACACCATGCTTGGGCAAGAAACACTAATTAAACCCAGAAAATAAGGAAAATTCTTTAATAATTTTTTTTGGTCTTTGAATTTTAGCATAATATCCCTGTAGTCACTTTAAGTAGGTTTTGAGATGCCCGTGTGTCCTTGTAATTCTACAGAGCTCTTGTCACGTGACTCTAAACACCTTCCATTATTAGGCTGGCTCATTTTTAAGGATGACCCTTTTCAGTCCTCTGGGGAAAGATCAGGCCCTTTGAAGTTTGGACTTGGTACTCTGGTGCCCTCCTGTGGTCAAGTGTGAGAATGGCAGGCTAGGTTCTGCCTCCCTGTTTGCAGTCTGCTGTTCCCCTTAGGGAAAACTACAAGGGATGTACCGGAAGGCACCCTGTCCCCGCTTGTGAAGAAGCAGGGACCACGAACACCAGTGTAGGAAACAGAGAAAATGTACCTGAACTTGAGGCTTGTATGTGTGGCCTCCCCTCTGAGCTACCCTCTGACCCTCTGCATCATCCTGGAGCAGCCTGCCAGGCTTCGGTGATTCCCACAGACTTCGCCATCCCAGGCCTCTTTGCACGGGGATGCACTCTCCTGCGCCCCCATGTACAGGGCTCTCTCTCTACTTGCAGGATTCCCCATAACCACGCTAAGTCCCTCGCTCTAACTTGGCTGACTTTAGGTATAAATGGATGAAATCGGACAAATTATGGAAAGACAGTCGGGCACCGAGATGGCTTCTGGGAGCGTGTGACACCAGGGGGCACCAACGCAGGGGTCTCTTCTACCCAGTGCAGTGCCCCAGGATAACCAGCTGGTCATGTGTAACCAAGGCTCTTCGGCTTTCTCTGGGGCGCTGTGGTGGGGTCAGCGCGCACTTCTTTCCTGTTCAGAGGCTTCTCTGTCCCTCCACTGACGGGCACTGTCTCTCCAGGATCATCGCGATTTGCTAGAACCTGACCTCGGTTTATGGGTTCAAGTTTCTGGTATCCTCCTTCACTCATCTCTAGCCTCCTTCTGGGGTCCCCTTCTGGCCTGTGGAGGACCCCTATCCACAACTCTCCTCTACGTTGGCTCTCTCACCTCGGTCACTGTCATGGTGGGAACTTTTCATTAGCCTTCTGAAGCGGTGGACTTTGGATTCTTTGGTTTGAGAGGGTTTCCATACATAGCCCACCTGGCTATCCTCCTGCCTTAGCCTCTGGAGTGCTGAGGTCGGAGGCTATGACTATAACTATGTGTGGCATGACCAATGTTTTAGGAATTGGTGGCACATTTGAATCTCTTGAAGAGCTCTCAAAGATCTGGTTGCTGGCCCAGGCTGTGTTCCTGATAGGTTAAATTTGAATCTTTGGGAAAGGGGTTGCAGGTAATTCCAGAGCCAAACTGAGACCTTTGTCAAAACCCATCACACCTGTTCTGGATTATTTCCCCATCAGGCAACGCGTGTTCAGAAACGGGGAAACCTGTGGCTTTGGTCCGTGGCCATCTATTAAAAAGACCACTGTGCCGTGGGTACCTGCCACTGTGTAGATATTACTGTGGCCTGCTTTGAGGTAGGAAGCTGGGGTCTGAGTGGGAGGTAGAGAACGTACACACCTTTGCTCCTCCTCCGGATGGATGACCACTCGATGTGGAACACGCTTCTCCGTCTTGGGAGCACAGTCTCAGAGCCCTCCTCTGCCTTCCACTGGCCTGCTCCGTGTGGCTGCTCTCCACTGCCACCTAGCGAGGGGCAAGAAGAGACAAGTCAGTAAGGCACCTGGTCTGCATCTGCAAGAGCCAAGCTGTGCAGCCAAGAAGACCCAGAAGCTAGAGAACAGTGGGCAATGCTCCTTGATGCTGGAGGAATATTTGTATGCCACTAACTTGTGTATTTTCATACATACAAAGAGGATGCATCTGTTTAATAAACTAAGGCAACATATGAAAAGGACAGTTTTTCTTAAGATGCTCAATTTTAGCGGCTAAACAGCCAGCGGAATAGACGTAGATGTGGATAGAGGTTTTGGGGGTGGGTAGCTGGGGAATGCCTAGTGAAACTGAGGCTGAGCTCATCTACCAGGCAGAGTCCATGATGACCTGGATTCTTGTGTTTAGTAACTCAGATTCTGTACTGGGGCAGAGTCGGGAAAGTGGGTCAGGGCCACCTATTACTGTGTCTAATAGAGTTGATGGCCGGATCACAACAAAGCAAAAGCCAGAAGGACCCCTCTCACATAGGTGATACCGAAGGAGCAGCGTGTGGTCCACAGCCCTCAGCTGGACCAGCCAAGAGCTAAGAGTGAGAGATGGAAAGGGATGCTCCAGGGAAGCCTGAAAGTGAAACAACCAACTTCCAAAGGCTTGGAAACACTCAGAGCAAAAGTCAGTGTGAATTACTCTCAGCCCCTAGGAAGCGTTTTCAGAACACTCTGAGCAGATTCCAGGAATGTGGAGAGCATCGAGACCACAGGTGTCTGCTGTTGTAGAAATGAGATGTACCATCCGTGTAGTAGAAAGAAGAAATGGAAACACTGGCTGGGATGCAGAAGTCATTACTTTCTGCCCGGCATTTTGCAAATCGTGTGTAACCTCAATGACACTTTCCTTAATTGCAGGATGTAATTCTTCCAGAAAGAAATAGACAGCCCCTGGAGGGCCGACCTTCTCAACCCGACCTGTAAATGATGACAGATATCTCGGAGTCTAATCTCCCATTTCTTTCCTATACTCTAACAGAATCAGATAGCGCTTATGAAACACTCTGGAAGAAATTGTAGCTGTCCACACACTAGAGGCGTCCTCAGGGAGAGCACTTCCCGCTGATGGTACTGGACTCCTCTGCTCCAGGCAGGATGGTCCCTTCTCCTTGGGGAACAGCTACAATTTCCTGCCTGCTTGCACAGACTCTTACCGAGCTGGGCCTTAAGCAGAGTCCTTGACTGGCGAGACACTTGATTTCCTCCAACACTGCCACTATCTATCACACATCTGGTAGATGGATGGTAGGTGCTCAGAATGTTGTTAAATAAATTAACGAGTGATGATCATCCTATGCATTTTAATTTCTGAATGACAGAGCAAAGAACAAATGACTATACTAACTAGGGCATGGAACATTTTTTGGGTGTGTTTATGTGTGTATGTATTCATGTGTATGTGCATGTGTGTGTGTGAGCACACATGCATCTGTGTGTAGAGACCAGAGGTTTGCACTGGGTGTCTTCTTCATTACTGAGGTGTCATGGTGCAGTGAACAGAGGCTGGGCCCAGGGGCTCCGGTCACCATGTCCCTGTTTGCATAGAGGTGCAGGAGCATGACCCATCAGCACGGTTGCAAATGTTCTGGGGCGTGTGGCTGGGAAGCGGTGTCTTTGGTGACACCTGTGTGTCACTGCCAGCAGGTGAGTAACTCCTGGGTGTGCAGCCTGGGATAGGAACTGTTGCTCTTCCCTCCCCTAACCAGCTTTATTAAACATCTCAGTGCACACAGCTTCATTCAAGGGCTGTTTAGGATCATTCTAGAGACACATGGTCCATGTCCTCAAGTGTGGCTACCACCTCATGTTTTAGAAGGCAAAACTTCACTAATACTTAGAGCTCTCATACCTCTAAAGACACATAATGTAGAGAAACGTCCACCATTAAAGTGATCAGCGGGAACAAAGATTTGGAGAAGAGCTTGCCTATGAAATAAAACTTTCAGCTTATTGAAATTTCTTTGAGGGAGCCGACCGCCCCCCCTCCCCCAAAACATCTCAAATCAAATTTGATATGTTTTTTCAAAGAGGAAAACTCATCTTGTGTGTCTTTTTAAAAATTGGCCCACCATGGCCCATGCCTGTAAAACCAGCTCTTGGTGGCCATGCCTGTACATACCTCCACAAGCTGCCTCCCTCGGGTTGGAAGCAGTTTTACTTTCTCCTGGAGGTGGATTGATGCTGCCTATTGATGCTCACAATGTCCACCATGAGGAGCACCTGAGTGTCCACCATTGTGAACCACTTGTCCTCCCCAGCTCCCTCTTATTCACAGCCAGTGCACTCCAGGCACAGGTACAGTGCCAGAGTAACTGGTTCTGAGGCATCATATCACAAAGAACTTGGGGTGTCCATTACTGGTTGCCCTTTGGTTACCCTTTGGTCAGATGTCTCCCTATGTTGAGCTTTGTGCTATGATTTTTCATTGCCAGAGACACACTCTCTCTCTCTCTCTGTGTGTGTGTGTGTTTGTGTGTGGTGTGTGAGCTGGGCAGGGGGAGGCTTCTGAGTGCTAAATGAGATGACTTTTTTCTTTTCTTTTTAAAATGATTTCTCTGTATACTGAGTGTCTCCTACCTGTGTGTGTGTGTGTCATGGAGGTCAGAGGAGGGTGTTAGATACCCTGGAGCTGGAGTTATGGGCAGCTGAGAGTCACCTCACGTAGTGCTGGGAACCAAACTCAGGTCCTCTGGGAGAGCAGGAAGTGCTCTTAATGTTGTCCCATCTCTCCACCTCCTTCTTACCTTACAACTTTTATTACACTGGCTTATGCAAGGTCATTTTTAGGCAGATAACACGTTTTGAACATATTCTCTTCCTCATACACTCCTGCCCACCCCATTCCTTCTCACCACCACCTTCCATGACCCCCCTTTCTTCTTCTAGACGGTTTCTTTTCTATTTTCACATCATCTATACAGATATAATTCTTGTGGATTTATAAAGTCTAGGAACAAAGGAGAGAGAATATGTAATATTTGTCTTTCTGAAACAGATGAAATTTTCTTAACATGATTATATATAGTTGCATCTATTTTTCTGTAAACAACATAACTTTATTCTTCATTATGACTATATATACATACATACATATATATATATATACATGGATATCTATCTATCTATCTATCTATCTATCTATCTATCTATCTATCTATCATCTATCTATCTATCTATCATCTATTTCACATTTTCTTTATCCATTCCTCTGCTGATAGAAACTTACAACATACCTATTGTGAACAGTGCTGTAACAATGATGTGTGAGCATCACTGTAATATGGTGACCTGGAGTCATCGGGTAAAAATAGGGTGGTAGAGGTGGTGGCTCTTTTTTCCTTTGAAGCTGTGTAAAATAAATTAATGTTTTCAAAAATTATTCCATACACTATCGAGGCCTTGAATGTTAGAATTGGAAAAGAAAAATTAAAATTTTGAGATTCTTTAGTTGGATCCTCTAATTTTACTGATTGGGAATTTCAGCTTGGAGGCATGGAGTGACTTGCCTGTGGCCAAACTCTTTGCAGAGGCAAGAGTAGACACTGGCTCTGCCTTGCGTTCTGTGTTTAAGATGTGTTTCCTGAATCCTTGCATCCTATATGGGTTTTATTTTTGCTCAATCAGCTCCACTGTGCTTTTGAATGCCACGGTCAACTAAAGGTATTCTAAAATCCAATATTCTTTTAGCTATTTCTTCCCTTTTCTCAAGAAAACACCTTCCTAAATCTTCCCAATGCTGCTGGACTTGGCAGTGGCCTGAAAGGCAGATTGGATGAGAAGGATTTGGTTCATGAGGACACTTTATTATTTGGGATGCCAGCTTTTTAACACATTACCAATGGTCCATTTTTTATAAATGTAGGGTATGATTCTTTGTAACCATGAGATAAGTACTCTATTAATAGATGATGCTTTGAACTGCTCTTTTCCCTCATACAGCTCATTAGTTGGCCAATGGATCCACCTAAATTTTGATTTTTTTTTTGGTGCTTTTGTCTCACCCCATAAGGAAGATATTAATATGTATAAATGAATTGATATTTCATTTAAACTCATGAAATCTTATGAGAATCTTGTAAATGAGATCAGAGAGTCAAAGGGCAACTATAACTTAGGTAATTTTCACCCCATTTCCCTTCAAAATAACATTGCACTCTCTTCCTGTCCGGTCTACACCCTCAGAACTGTGGGTTAGCAATGCCGGTCTTTCTGAGGTTGATCTGTCTTCTTCTAATCCGTTCTGTATTCCAACTAAAACCATGTTTTAAATTTCACTTTCTTACTCAATAATCTATATGGCTCCACAATGCCCCGGCGCCTCCACCTGGCTTCGTAGATATTCAGTAATAGGGCAAGTTTCACTATCCGGCCTTCTGTTTTTTCCTTCTAACACAAGTTCAGCCATGACAGATTAGCTCTTCACTGCTTCCCAGCGTTCCCTCCACCTCCACACCTAGGATCTCCCCACCCCCTCTTGCCTCGTTTGTGTTCTACTTCATCCATGAAACTCCCCTCGGCTTGTTTTGGTCGTATAGATCTATCCGTTCTCTGAATTCTCTCTCACTGCATTTCACAAAGTATTCTAGGTTATGTCTTTTGGAGTTTAGGCTGCGGCAGAGTTTTTACGTAGCTCAGGCTGGCCCTAAATTTAGTCTTCTTGCCTTAGCCTTCTGTGCCTTGAGATTATAATCGCACACCACATCAGCTCATAGTAGAATTTTATATTCATAGTTGCAACACATGTGAAATATATTTGATAAATATTTTCCAACCTAATTAAACTACTTGGAGTGACCAATTCTTCCATAACCAAGTGACCTTGAGTCTGGGCAATGGTGGAAAGAAACCAAGGTTCAGAGAGAAGGGTCTTACCTGGGCCACATAGCTGGTCAGTTATAAAGCCAGGTACTGACATCTTGTTTTGAATTTTATTCCTGCAATGTAGGAGTTTCGTAGCTAGCCAGAGCCCTTCACGTGAAATCAATTGGCTTGTGACTTTTTAAAAGAGAGTGTAAATTATTTCATCCATCAAAAAGAATAACAAAAAATTACAAAAATAAACATCACCGTTGGAAGCAAATTGTTCTGGGTCATTGCTGTGGGTACTTCTCTATGGCGACATTTCCACACTCTCTTCCACACTGTCTTTCATGCCCCTCCCCTGTTATCTATGGAAGACATAGCTAATCAATTGCAGACCTTTACCAGTAAGTTTAGATCCGTCCTCACAATCCTTAACATAGTGACCTGAACATCTAATGCTAATCAGAGTTGGCCCTTGAGGGCAAAATTGTTTTCCTTTCCAACATTATGGAAGGGTGTAGGTGGGGTACACCTGAGAGAAGGGGGTACATCAGGGTGTGGTGTCGACAGTGGGCTGAGGCCGCAGGGAGATATATCTAAGCCTCACAGGGTGCCTTTTCCCCAGCAGAGAGATCAAAAAGCAAGCGGGGGGGGGGGGGGCAGGAAGGCAAAATCCTCCACTGTCTAATAATAAGACTCTAACTACTTGTAGCCAGACCCAGTGGACTTGTGATATTTTATATAAACAATTACAACCATTCTCCTAATGATTCTTGGTGCTTCTCCATAAATGGCCAGGAAGGACGGGGTTATAAAATTTACTACCTAACAAGATAATGAGCTGCCCACCTCTTATCTACTCAGATATGACTCATGAGACAAACGGCCCAGGAGAAAAGGCCAAATAACTTCTCTTAACTGCCATTAAAGTGCCCCGTTGTCCCTTAGGGGAGTGATCTGTCTCGCAGAACTTGGCTGCTGTGTTCCTGTCTACAGTATATGCTCTTTGTTAAGACTTTTCTGTTGGTTCTGGTCTGGTAAACACTTTCACCCTGAACCTTGGGCTTCCTTTCCTGGCAGGATATTTTAGTGGCTCAGCCGGGGAACCTCCCCCACCCCCTCACTTCTTCACTCTGAGGCTTATGGTGCTTGGCAAAGTGGCCAATGGGCACCTGAAAATCTCTGAGATCCAAAGGCTTCTGGGGTGAGACTTCAGATAGCTGCCACCCATTAAGGCATGAGCTAAGGGGTTCATTTTGGTTGGTTTATTATTCAAGGGCGGGGGGGGGGGCTGCTTTTCTTCCTTTTGAGACCCCCATCTCAACGTGTGCTATGGGGACGGTGACAGCTCGTTTGGCATGAGTCCACACGTACTGTGAGGACCCCTCCACTCCTCTGACCTCACTGTCTGTTTCGTGTCTGTCACTCACCACCACAGAGCAGGTGGGAGCAGGCATGTGTAGCCGATGATGCATGCACCTGCAGCTTTCCTTCCCAGCTAGTCTTCCTGTTCTGAGAGGCCTGTGGACACCCATGAGAGGCCCGTGGACAGCCATAAGAGGCCCGTGGACAGCCATGGGAGGCCCATGGACAGCTATGAGGGACCCGTGGACAGCCACGAGAGGCCCATGGACAGCTATGAGGGGCCTATGGACAGCCATGAGAGGCTTGTGGACACCCATGAGAGGCCCGTGGACACCCATGGTAGACAGCCACGAGAGGCCCATGGACAGCCATGGGAGGCCCGTGGATAGCCATGGGAGGCCCATGGACAGCTATGAGGGGCCCGTGGACAGCCACACTTTCTTTTATAAGCTCATTGGCTTGTCTGCTGCCTCCAGCCACACCTGCTCTCAACAGGTGCTCTCGACCACACCTCAACAACTGCTTCCACTTTGCTGCTCTGACCTCTCTCTCTCTTCCTCCTGTCCCCTCTCTCTTTTCCACCCACAGTGCTTTCTCCAGTGGCACCTACGCAGCTGTGTTCACCCTCTCCTGGGACCTGTGTGCAGGGAAGTAAGAGAGCCTTTGAAAGCAAACCCTTCCCCATGGAGAACGCCCTTCTTCAAGAGGTGGTTATCAACTCGGGCACCCTCTAAGTACACAGCCCTTCTCCACGCCTGACTTTCCCAAATGCCGTTCAACCTAGGATCATTTAGCCAGGATTCACCTTCACTGGAGAATCCCAAAGGCCCGCTGAGGCCTTTGGCTACCGTGGTTATCAATATCATCCTGGCCACGTGATGCACAAAAGGTCCTGCATCTGGTCTTTATCAAGCACCTTCATGCTTGTCACCCAAATATGGCCTGGCCAGGCTCTGTCACTGTGCCTGACACAGAGTCCCGCTGCTCATATTGGGCCACTGGTGTAGAGAATGAAAGAGGAAGGAATGACAGAAACACATATTATCTATCTATTGAAAAATATGATAAAGGCTGCGTGTGTGACCGAGAGGGAGATGAGCATGTGTGAATGTGTACCTATGGGTATGTGCATGTGCCTGTGTGAGTGTGTGGAGGCCTGAGGAGGGTATCACTGTGTCTCTATATCACTCTCCACCTTATTGAAACAGGGTCTTTCACTGAACCTGGTGCTCACTACTTCTTTTATGCAGGGGAGCGGTTGGGGCTAGCAAGCCCCAACAAACCTCCCATCTGTGTTGCTGCCCCCCACCAAGTACTGGGGTTACTTTCACGCACAACCTTACTGGCTTTTCCACGGGTGCCGGGGCTCCAGACTCTGATCTTATGCTTGCATAGCAAGCGCTCTTGCCCGCTGAGCCACATATCCATCCTGGGAAGGGCACGACTGCAGCTGTTAACCATCAGTGATGGGAAACAGTGCAGGGGCTTCTGAGCACACTGCCCTTTCCAGTCTGGAATAACTGAAGCTCTCGTGAGAACAAACCGGCCTTAATCCCGAGAGTCCAGAGGCTCCAGCTATCCCGGCCATAGTTTTACAGGATAAGACTCTCCAAATATGAGTTAAACACTAGACTGGGGGCTGCAGATTCCACCCTCTAGACATACGTGGCCTTCAAGTTCTTTAATGATTGGGAGGAGACCTTTGGCCAAGAAAGGTCAACCCGGAGGAAGAAAGGGATAAGAGGCAGGTCCACTTAATGGCAATAGTCCTCCCTGCCCATGTCGGGAAATCTTGGGGCTCCATCTAATCTCGATGTAGTCTAAGGAGACTAACCTAAGTCACCAATCAAAGGACCTTCTCCTGCTGTTGCTGTGGCTAGCCAGGACATTTCATCTGAGAGTGCCCAAGGGTGCCAGGCTACAGGCCTTACCCACGGCCATGTCCAATCTGCCAAGTAGAGGCCTTTGAAAGGGAGATTGTCTCTCTTTTCCTAGTGAGGGATCAAACCCAAAGAAGGATGAATGCCCCTGATTCTGCTCCTTGACTCTGAGGAGCTCCACAAGGAAGGAAACCCACCTCCCTTTGAGGAGTATGTGTCTCTGGGGTGGTACAGGCTTCTGCATTCTCAAGGTCTGTGGTTGGCACTTGGATAACTCTGTATGTGACAGGGAGAAAACCACATTCCTCTCTGATACTGGGGCAAATTTCCAGCCCTTACCACTGTCTCCAGTTCGACTTTTCAGTCCTCTGCCCTCTTACTGGTACTGATGGCAAACACCAACCAACCTGGTTTATATCCCCTTTAATCTGTATGATAAGCAAGTATCTTTCATTCATTCCTCATGATCCTGCCTAGGTTCCCCATTCCTTCCCTAGTCAGAGCCACCATGCTCATATTTCAGGCTCTTCCAAGTTTGAGATTCTAAATACTCTATAACTCTTGCGCCCAACACCAAGTCCCTGTCCCATCATGGTGAGAATCATCTAGAGCCTTAAAGACCTTCCCCGCAGTCACCACTGGAGACCTCTACCCCACCCAACAAGTTCCTTTTAAATGGGAACACTTTTGTTCCTGGGTACCCATTAACATCCACTCCCATCACAGTGTTCTTAAAGACCCTGACAGTTTTTAGGGTCAGAAATCAGAGGGAATATTGATACAGATTTGGCTTGTGCTTCCTTCATGACCCACACCCATGAAGCCATCTGGAAAGAAAGACATATATATCCTCGCTGTTGAGAATACCGATAAAATATGCCCCTGATGGTTTGGGCCTCTTAGAAGCTATCTGGCCTTGAACTCAGGTGGCCATTATGTATACTACATTGCAAGATCCACCCAAAGCAGCACTTTGACACTTCTCTGGGAAAAAGCTGAGTTGATTAACAAGCCAAACAGGAAGCTTAGCTTCCACTCAAGCCTGCCTTGGGTCTCAGTATCCCTCCCACCTTCCCCTTCAACATATCAACTTAAGAGACTCAACAGGCTTTAGATTAGGTCTTTATAGCCACCCCAGAGGGATGGTTACAGAGCCCAGAAAATAATCGGTTGCTCCCTCAATCCTCCTAATGGAAAAGACTTAACAATCTTCATTAGACGACACATTTGAGAGCTAAAGCTCTCCAAATTCTAATCAGGCTTCCTTTCACAGACACAGACATTCTTCACATAGTCTATTTCCAAAGTTTCTCCCACTTGTCAGGGAAATCCCAGAGGAGCCGTCAGACTCCATCTCCTTTTATAGCCTGTCCAGAGAGGGGACTATGCTGGTAGACTAACAAACAGATTCCACTGATATCCTTCCTGGTGCAAGGGATGAAAATATCCCCTAGCTCTAGTGCATACCTTAACTGGGTGGATGGAGTACTCCTCACAAAAATAGAAAGGGCCTCAGAGGTAGCCAGTAACCATAGAACACAGTATTTCCACCCTGGGTTCCCTTGGTCCCTGCAGTCTGGCCTGACTTTCATTTTCAATATCATTAGGGAATGAGCGAGGCTCTCAAAACTAAGTATTGTTTTTATTTAGCCTGGTGCCTTCAATCTTCTGGGAAGGTCAAAAGGGCTAATCTAACCTTTGTAACAGGCTCCTCCTCTCATTGAGTTAATATCACTAAGACAGACAATCGTGGCTGTCGCCAAGATCTGAGACAAGCATCACCCCAAGCTTATTTTCAGGATCTCCTCGATACATTAACTTGGGAGACTGAGTCCATCTTCTAACCCTCCCCACAGGATAAAAGGTCATTTGAAGCTGTCTGAACCTGACCCTATCATGTCTTGCTAATGTCCTCAACTGTAACCAAGTTACAAGACCTGTTGCTGTTGATCCAGCCATCCAGAGTTAAGAGTGTTTTACCCCACAAAGTTCTACCTACCTATTCCTGTGAGCCACCTGGGGATCTCCATCCCTTTCACATCCAGCTCCAGGGAAATCTACCTTCAGACACCTCCAGACCCCAATTTATTAACTGACCTAGCTCGTGACTTGAACTCTAACTCCTGCCTTTACCTATTACCCCAACATCACTGGGCTCCTCTATTAGGCACAGGGCTCCTCTTCATGCTCATAATCACTATTAAATGTCCTATCTGTCTCCCTCAAATCACTCTATGGAGCCACTTTTAAGCATCAGAGGTTTCATTGTTCTTTTATTACTGTTCACAGCCCCCTTTCTATTGTCTTAATTCTACTTCGTGTCATCTACCCCTCCTTCCTTCACATTCTGGTATAATTGGTGTCTTCCAGATCATAGCTTGTTAAGCTCCAGAGATGGCATTGTCTCTGGGATAGCAACCATTGTCATTGATACCCACTTCTATCATTGGAAACCTCTTGACCTCCAAATGATGTCACAGTCTAGCCTTCAACTTTCTGTGATACCACCCCCTTCAAAATAAGGCTCAAACCTTTTATGTCATATGGTCCTATGAATCTGTGGTAGAACAGCAATGTCAGCCAGGGTTCCCCTGCTGCTCTCTCTCAGCTCCCAAATAGTTCCGGACCAAAGGAGATCTTTTTCCCTTGTCAATGGTTTGACCTTGTTGATCTGCCAGGGCAAATGTAGAAATAAAAAGGCCAAAAGTAAGCCCTCTTCCAATAAAACTAAAAATTCTTTATTCTCATGGTCAGGTCCCAACTGCTTAGAACTTTAGACCCAGTGGACTCTAAGGACTTATAAAAACAATGATAGACTAATTCCCAATGGCCCCTGGTACTTCATGCCAAATGAACAGTCCCAGGAAGGACAGTGTCATAAAATTTACTATCTACCATGACAATGAGTTGCCAACTAAGATTCTTATCTACTCAAATGTGATCCCACACAAATGGCCCATGAGGTATTTTCTTCCTGGATATTAAAGTACCCCATTCTCTCTCAGAGAGGCAATTCTTTTCCTCTGAGAATTTATTCATTGTGTTTTTAAAACTTTTGAAACTATGTATTAAAACTTTTGTGTTGGATCTGGTCCAGTGGATAAAGCATTTAAGGTACAGCATGGAGATTAGAATTTGGATCCCTAGACCACAGACAAGCCAGGCAGGTGTGGGAAGCCTGTAATTCCAGCACCTGGGAGGCAGAGACAGGGGACCAGAGGAATCTGGCTAGCCAGACTGGCTAAAATTGATGATGATTCCTGGGTTCAGTGAGAGATCCTGCCTCAATCAATAACAGAATGATTGTCACCCAATGCCAACTTTAGCTCTCCACATGCATGCATACATGTACATCTGCATGCATGTTCGTTCTCTCTCTCTCTCTCTCTCTCTCTCTCTCTCTCTCTCTCTCTCACACACACACACACACACACACACACACACACACTTGTATTTCAATTCTTGTCTGATAAATACTTTTGGTCTTGGGACAAATCACATATTTTGTAAGGCTGTTCCTGTTTCAATCAGATAGCTTCAGTAGCCTGATAATGCTTCTTATGATATGTCATCTGAAGTACTCCTTTTTGTAGCTATGGGGAATAAGTCTATGCTATTGAAATTGGTATATATGAGGGCACCAACACAACAGGTTGTTGAGAAGCTGGGGTGCGTAGACACACCTGGACTAGGAAGACCCAGTTCTATGGGTGTGTCTACAAAAGGGAACACAAAGAGGTAGGCCAAGCCTGGAGCAGGCAACTGGTCTCTGGAAACAGCAGGTGATGACTCCCCGGAGGAAGGCATTCCACACTATCTCATTAGCCAGAGGTTCCATCCCAGAGGCTAATTTCAACACACTGCTTCCCTGGGGGCCCTATGATGTCAGAGCTATGAGGTTTGAAAACTTGTGGAATGTTTTTGTGGAAAACCAAAAGCACACGGCTCACCCAGTGATCGGGAGAGCTGGGAAAGGGGACCTGCTGGCTGATTTGTTCCCCTGGCTCTGTCACAAAGTGAGTGAGACAGACCAGCTCAGGTCGCCAATTCCTATTACTTAGGTAAGTCTCCAGACTAGCCATGGTTTCTTCATCTATAAAACAAGAGGTTTGAACTATAAATACTTAAGAGCCTTTTCAGCGTTAAGCTTCCAAGAACTAGATTTTTTTTTTTTTTGCCAGAATTCTTAATAGTTTTCCCATCCCACAACTGTCTTTCCCAGTACAGTTCAATGGTAGAAAATAGAGCTTCCTTTTGCAAAGCCAGGTGGTCCTGTAGGTTGGCATCTACCTGGTTCATTTCTGCCCCAGTTTCTCTTACCTGAGCTTCTTTTGATTCCCAAATTGGGCTGGAGGAATCTAGACCATCAGGCTGGAGAAGAAGCTTCTTTCCAATGTCTTTTGTCCTCAGCTCCAGGCGCTGCGATGTCTCCTAAACTTGGACCCCCTCACTGCCCTGCGTCTTCCAGCCCATCCTCTTGACACCTTTCTGTAAATCCACTCATTCTTGTCCCTGACCCCATGCCTGGCACAGGTCTGCCAACTGAGGAAGAAGAAAGACAAATGCCTCTCGGCGGCCCTCTTGCACTCTGGTCTTCTTGACTAAAGATGCTTCCTAAATACCCCAGGGAAGAGGTACTCTAGCTGCCATGGTCTCCACATCAGCTCATCAGGCAGCGTTCCTTAAGGGCAGCCCTGGTAACTGTTAAGTCGCTTCCTTGTTGTCCTCCAGGCGTCACCCCTTCTCATTAGAATTCTAGCTCCAGTATTTGTCTTTAAGCAATTACCTAAGGGTTGTCTCCTTGGGGGGCAATTTGCCTTCCAACCTCGATAAGTGCACTTAATTCCCCAACAGGCAGGACACAGGCTAGGGACTAGAGCTTGCCATCAGTGTCTCAGTGGAAAATTCTGCCCAGCCTAATACTAAATGTGGTCTTTCTCTGGGAAATTTCAGAGCTTCCTCACTAACTCTTGTTGATACGTTCGCCTGCTAGCTCACCAGGGCCCTCTCGGATTAAGAAGGGCATAGCCTAACCACTGTGGCCAAAATATACCCTGAGGTCTATATATTAGGGAGGCTGGCTCTTGAAAGTCCCATGAGGCCATGGGTCTGATGGGCTGATGGGGTGGGGTGGGGGCTATACAAACATGTTTTGTTTGGCTTGAATATGATGGGTCATCAACCCACACTGCTGTTCCCAGCATACACTTAGAGGCGGAAGACAGCGTCCTCCCCAGGATCAGAACCATACCTCACACTGAGGACATTAGCTCCACCTGAGTAGACAAACTCTCCTGCTGACGTCAAAGGGTCCCTTCCTACACCAGGTGTTTGGGATTCCCAAAGACGGATCTCGATCAAGGAGGATGAAAAGCAAACAGAAAGGGTTGGAGGCACCCAGGCGCCCCCACATTCCAGGGACAGGTCGGGAGCTGGTAGAGAGCAGACCAATTCCGTGCTTACATGATGGGCTGCTGGCCATACCTAAGCCTCCCCCTTTCTTTTCTCCTGCCTGTCCAGTCTCTCAGCTCCATCTTAGACACTCGCCCTTCGCACTCTTGCCCTGGCCTCTTTGAAGGGCTCCTGAACTTTCCATAGCAAGCCCAGTCCTGTTTTCCCAGCATCCATCCTAATTAGCCCAGATACAACATGGAGATGCCGCTAATAAACAATGATAGGCCACCCAGCTGCAAAGAGAAGAGGTCGCCCGTGAAGAAGCCATCCAGGAAGGTCACACAGGGTTCATGAGCTACACAGAACCATGGTGTAACACAGCATCTCTCAGGCACACATGTCATACACATGGTATATGCAGGGTGAGGCAGTCAACTGTCCTAGAAAGCAGAAGGACACAGTGGAATCTTGTGCCTCACAGGTCTCAGCAAACACGGAGCACACTACCAAGGGCACTTGGAGCTCTTGAGACGAGACAGTCTCTTTAGGCCTCCAAGGCTTAACCCGAAGTCACTTCAGAATGAGGTTTTCCTCAGAACACTCTGGTTTCCTTCAACTCTACGTTTCCATATTTGCAGAAGGAGAGTGAAATTAATATCCGGGCCTAAGTGGTAGTCAGGTTCTTCTGCAGAAAGGGCCATAGTCCTTGTGGAGTAAATTCAAGTTCAAGCTATCTGTGCTCCAAAGGTGTGTTTCCTTTGCTTCACTGTGTTCCAGCAATCTCCCCCCTCCCTTGACTGTAAGAACAGGCTGGGGACTCTGAGTTCTCACTCATAAAGGGTGGGCTCAAGGGGCCTCACTGTCCTCCCTTCCATTTTAATCCTTGAAGTTTCAGAATTTCTAGTTCTACTTGAGGCAGAAGGGGTCCCTATGAATTCCTCTGTCTTCTTACAGTGGCTAGAGGTAGAAAAAAATACAAGCAACACACACACACACACACACACACACACACACACACACACACACAGAGGGAGAGAGAGAGAGATAGAGAAAGAGAAAGAGAGAGAGAGAGAGAGAGAGAGAGAGAGAGAGAGAGAGAGAGAGAGAGAGAGGAGAATGTGGGTTCTTTTAAGGGAGTTTCCAAATAAGACTGTGTGGGTTTGGGGTGGATATCCTGGACACTGTGAAACTGCCACTGCCACCTGGCTTTGGATGAGAATGACTCCAGTCCCTCACAACCTTTGAGATCTGGGGGAACAAAGGCTCAGAGCCATATAGGAAGCACGCTGGCATGTGGGGGAATACCGATTTGATACAGTCACAAATTCAGTTTGCAAAGAGACCAAGTGGTGGTGAGCTCTTAGAGGCCCAAATAGAGTTCAGAGGAAGGAGGTATGGGGAGGGGCAGGTCAATGCAAAGCTCAAAGGACTGATGCTCACCCCCCACCCCCAGCTTGTCCTCTCAAGTAATCAGGGTGAGAACTTGGGTAACCTGATCAGATGGCTCAGTGGTCAAACTCTAGAAAAATCTAGAAAGCAATAATGGCATATTTTGATAAGCCTTGTCTCTATGTTCTGATGTTTCTGCCAAATTAGTGATATTTCCTCTTTGTTCTTCGGTGCAAACTCAGGGTCACAGAATCATGGATACTGGGAGTTGGATGACGGCCACTTCAGTGGTCACCTGCTCTAGCCCTCTGTCCACTGAACAACGTGCCCTGCAAGGTCTCCAGTTGCTTGGGTGGGAAGCTGAGTCTAAGGAGACATCATTGCTCAGGCAAGTTGCCTTGTTACGAAGAGACTCTATTCACTGACTCATCCAGCTGTCTGTTACCTCTGCACTGTGCTTCCGAGTCTCCCACTGCAGACAGCTAAGATCCTATCCCCTTTCCTTCCCAAGGGACACATCACCATTTCCAGCAGGATAAGGATGCTTCAGCCCCCCATTTACCTCACTTGGTCTCATCTTAGCATGCCCCTTTCCATCACAGACAGGTCCAGAAGATGCTGTGTGTGTTTTCATGGCATTCTGCCTCCTGTTGTAATCAAACCTGTTCTCAGAAATGACACCAACCACCTAAGACACGAGTGACTGACCATGCTTATGCCGTTACTAGGCTGGGGCTGTTTATATTTTAACAGGTTCCAAACTTTAAGCCAAAGGAAGAGCTGGGAATGCTTGGGTAGCAGCTACGGGAAACATGGGGGGACAGGAGGAAAGGCATAGAAAATTTCCTGGAGTTCTTAAAATCATGCCTGAGGCAAATTCCTAAACAGAAGACCAACCCAATCAGGTAACTGCCTTGGTATGAAAACTGGTGCTGTGAACTTAAATGCACTCAGGCTGTCTGGCCAGCATCCTTGTCTCAGGTGATACTATTCAGCTGGCCAGGCAAATCCCCATAAAATAAATTCCCTGAAGGCAGGGACGGGTCTGATTCTCTCCTGGTTTATTGTCAAGCCCAGGATTGAGTAACATATTAATAGTTCTGTATTTTTTAAAAAAAACCTTCTGGGTGAATGAGCAAATATGGTCAGGCCACAAGGCAGAATTCTCAGGCTCTGAGCATTGGCAGATAGTACATTGTCACCAGCATGAGAGCCCAGCTGGGATGGAATGGGGCAAATAGGATGAAGCTGGGGTCACACAGATTTCAAAGGCAAGAGGAAATAGACGACAACAGATCACATGTGGCGATTTGATTGCAACCCCACCCCCAAAGGTTTCATAGCACCTAAGCTATGATTTCTGAACCCCCAAGTCCCATGCATCTGCTGAGTTGCAGGGAAGGATCCACGGGTTGTAGCTGAAGGGGAGGAAATACCAAAGAGCAAGCAAAAAGACAAATGGCAAGAAAAGTGATGATCACACCACTGATCAGCGTGATGTCTCCAAGGGGAAGAAGGAAACTTGGGTTTGTATGTTGAAAGGCAGATTGATGAGAAAGGACATGTAGGCTCATGTTCACAAACAAAGTGAACAACTAGAGAAGAAGGTCATCTCTCACGGGAAAATGAGTCACGTTTCTAATTTGTAATAGAGATAGGAAATGAAGAAATGACATTTATGGACAGCTGGGGACCCCCACGTCCAGACAAAATGCTATTCGCTCGCTGGGGACAAGACTTTACGGTCATGTGAAGATTTGGAGAACTTAGCACCTATGTTCTTTCAGGTCTTATTTGAAGAGTTCCCTCAAGGAGGCATTCTACAGGAGTATCACACGGAAGAGCACAAAGTTTGTGAGGCAGGATGATGAACAAAAAAGCAAAGGATGATCAGAAGTCAGCGTCTGGGATCAACGGTGAACTTGCCGGGACAAGCACAAGGCTAAGGCATGAGGTGGGCTTGAGTGTGGATTATTGCAAAAAGAAGAGGCGTGTTATTAAAAATGATAAACAGCCCCAAACACCAGTATTTTAGAAGTGAGCGTTGGGGAGGGGGAGAGAAGGCCTATACAGGCTTTAGTGTCTCCGACTGGGAGAGGAGCATCGGCAAGGTGGAGCACATTAGGACGAATTCTTAGGCACTCTGTTTTCACAGGATGAGGAAATAGGTTTCATCCCAAGTGCTGGGAAAAGCTGTCTAGCTGTGAGTGGAAGGGAAAGCTTGAAGGTTCAAGACGCCTTGTCCATACTTCCAGGGCTCCCGTTTTCCATGCTCTGGCCTTTTCATTACTGTGAAAGCCCTCTTCTGTGGAAAGCTCTTTAGGCCCAAACCCCGACTCTAAACTAGGGGGCCTTCACTTCTTATCACGGGTCCTTTCTTGTTGCTCCTCAGCAAAGCCAAGTCTACAACATCTATTGTTTAGAGGCATCAGTATCATCTCCCAACCCTCCTCTCAAAAGACTAAATAACATTTTTGTTTTATGCCAACACCGTGTAAATCAGACTTCTCACTTCCATTTCCAGCAAGGGCATACCAGATTCCTTTAATACTGCACCGTGGGTAGTTATAAAGATCTGGGCAGAGGGGGCAAATCAGCTTTAGGGGTACCGAGGACCAGGTGTGTGTGATTTGATACAGGTGCAAGGAGAGGCAAAGCAAGTGTGCCGAGCTGATTGGCCCAGAGTTGAGACCACAGGGATGCAGGCAAGAGCGTTTCTGCTTGGAGCTGGGCTAGTCACCATTGGGGGACTTCTCTTCCTCATTGCTTTTCATTGTCAGGAAGTAGATGCGGTTGGCCTCTGGGTAGGTGACTTTGCTGAGCGGGAGCTTGTAGATGCCAGGGTTGTTGCTTGTCAGGAGAAGGAAGGTGAGGGTGGAGAGACAGAAGGCCCAGGTGCCTGGTGGCACCCCAACCTGCAAATTGAAACGAAAGATTGTTTCCAGGCTCGTGTGTTGGGCCAGAAACCCAGGGAGAAGGCTATGACAAGAACTGGGGATGGGGACTGCTGCCTCCTGCCACGTGAAGGCGTTAGTTAGTGCTCCTGGATTCAGAGTGTCAGAGGAGCTGGTCAAGGAAGTTGAGGTGTTGCTCTCTTTGGGCATATTCAGAATCTTTTAATGCTGGGCCTGAATGGTTCTTAGTCCCAGCCTTTGAGTGCCGTCTGTCAGTCCCTGTTCTCCACTATTCTTTCAACATACAACACACACACACACACACACACACACACACACACACACACACACACACACACACACACACAAACACACACCCCTTAGAACTACATGTGAAAAGTTCTTTGGATGAATCATGGATAACCCTTGATACACACACACTGGGGTAAAGAACCAGATCCCATTACCCCTACACCACTCCCTAGTCTTCTCCTGCAAGACCCCAAGTGCCCGGAAGTTCTGATGGGGAGGAAGACCCTGGGCTGGGGTTCAGAGAGCCCAGACTTACCACTGCCATCATATTGGAGAGGGCTGCTCCCATGTATGCACAGAACAGGGCTGCGGAGGAATAAGACCAGCAGAGTCAAAACAGGATGCCCCAGACATGAAACCAGCTTTGCTACAGCCTTGGTGTCCAACACCAGCATTTACCTGGTGCTCTTCTTTACTTTTTAACGATTTCTCCCATGACTACGCCTTCTTTGAGGCCAGACGTTAGAGCTTCCACATCCTTTGATCCTCTCCCAACTCTGTCCTGGTTTTTCACAGAGTCAATAGTCCATTCTTGTCTTGCCCCCATCAATTTTAATGATGAATTAGCACAGGCACCCAATTAATGAAAGACCAGCCAGAGGGGCTTGGTTGTCAGTTTCTTAGAAACCTACCACAGACAAGTGCCAGCAGGTGCGTCTGCCAGGTGAGGGCGTAGAACATGCCTCCAATGGCGATGCAGGAGAGGACACAGTTGTAGCTCCAAAGGCCCAGGTAGATCGTCTCAAAGGGTGTGGCCACAGTCAGTGCTAGGAAAGAAGGTGTGGTATTCCTGGGTAATTTTGGACCGCAGAAGAAAGGCCTTCCCATGGCTGCTGCCAGGCCTCAAGGTATCCTTTGTCCTGTCGTTCACCAAATACCTACAGCTCTGCTTATCAAAGGGGCCTCTGTAAATAGCACGTGATCGTAGGAAATCAAACAGTGAGGAAGTCCTGGATTCCCACAGTGGTGTGTTTAAGTGTGCCTGTGTGTGTGTATGGATATGTACATACACATGTGTGTGTATATGTAAGCATGTATATGTGTATATGTAAGCACGTGTGCGTGTGCTTGCGTGCGTGCGTGCGTGTATGTGTGTGTGTGTGTGTGTGTGTGTGTGTGTGTGTGTGTGTGTGATGATACCTGGGATAAGGAACAGCCTAGGAGAGGACATCAGCGCCCTCCTTTAGCCCAAGCAGCTGCATTGTCAACAATTTCAATTCTGTTTTAGAGGGTTCAGAAGAAGTAAGTCCAGATGCACATAGATGGATGTAGAGAGGCATGTCAGAGCCTCAGGGGCAGCTGTCAACCGTAGGTAAATCTGGGTAAAGAATTAGTGCCTCTTGCATTATTGCTTTGCAGTTTTGATGAATTTAGAATTATTTCCAATGACAATTCTTTTTGGAAAGTTCTGTCCCCAAAGGTCTTTGCAAAACATTAGAATAATTCAAAAATAGTCCTGTACTCCCAGGGTCCCTTACCCTATTTTCTGACTCTATTGTGGGAAAGAGCATATCCATATATAAATGTGTGTACATACATATACATATGTGTAGGAATATGAAATTACACTTTAGAAATGCCAATCCAATTTTAGGAAAGCTTTCCTTTTAGCTTGTTCAACACTTCCAAGTGCTGGACCACGTGTACCCCAGCTTGGGCCATCACTGCTCCCCTCCTCCAACTCTCTCAACTGCTGGGCTCTATACTAAGGGCCTTTGCATTCCTCCACATGTTCTGTTACTTCAATCTGCTCCCTTTGGAGGAGGCTCAAGGAAGAGAAAAATAGATTCCCTCCCAGTGACAGTGTCTAAACTCTAGTGAAGACAAGTCTGGAATGGTCGCTGTGTGCTGAGGAGAAATGAGTTGCAGATAATCATCCTAAAGACCACCCTCTAGAGCTGGGGTTCCGTCTTACCTGCTAGCAGCCCCACGATTGACCCTATGGCTGCATGCAAGCAGATGAGTGGCGAGGAGATAAACAGAGCCACCAGGATCATGCCGCCTGTCCAGGGGTTGTCACAGCCGTAGACCTGGCCGACCCCAACGGGGATGGTTTGTAACAGCTGCAAAGTCAACAGAATGCAGGTTACTGGAATGTGGGCAGATAATGCAAAATCCAGGCCTCAGGGCCAAGGCCAGGCCACTGGGTAACGAGGGGGAACAGAAGGATGGCTGTGCCCTCCAGCGTGAGCGAGAACCGGGGAAGGCATAAGCTGGAACAAACAGTTCCTCGCTCCACCACCTACCAGGCATCCAGCGTCCAACATGCAGTCAGGCGGAGCCCCTAACACAGTGCTGGATGTGAACACTTCTGGGGAACACATGGCTTTTACTTTGAGAGGAGAAACTTTGAGGAGGCCGGAATGCACCTCTTTCCTAGATTGGCAGCGGGATATAAGGAACCCAGGTATTTCCTATAAACTCCTGGAAATCCTAGGACTGTTCTGGAAATATTATAAATATTCTAGGCTGTTCTCATGGATGATTTGATAAATGCCTGTCTGTATAGGGCCTCTGAAATTGACTCCTAGTCTAAGGCCTGTCATCAAGACACATTGGCTTGTCCCGTTTGAGGGAGCTTGCCCTTGCTAATGACCTTCCATCTTTAAAATTCTATAGTCCTAGGGTGCTGGAGAGATGGCTCAGTAGTTAAGAGCATATGTTGCTCTTGCAGAGGACCTGAGTTTGGTTTCTAGCACCCACACAGTGTTCACAGCCATCTCTAATTCCTATTCCATGGGATAGGAATACCCTCTTCTGAACTCCAAAGGCATGTATGTGGTTCATACACATACATACAGGCAAAAACACTCACACATATAAAACAAATATGTCCAAACAATTAAAATAATTCTGTACCTCTAGTGACAGCTCAAGATGCTGAAGGTGTAGAGTAAAGGGAACACTCATTCATTGTTGGTGGGAGTGCTAACTTGTACAACCCTACCAAAATCAGTGGCAATTCTGCAGGAAGATGGGGATTGTTCTGCTTCAAGATCCAGCTATACTACTCTTGGACATATTTCTAAAGGTTGCTTCATCCTACCACAGAGACACTTGCTCACCCATGTCCATTGATACTCTATTCATAAGAGTCAGAAACTGGAAACAACCTAAGTGTCCCTCAACAGAAGAATGGATAAAGAAAATGTGGTACATTTACACAATGGAGTATTACTCAGCCATTAAAAACTGAAGTGATGAAATTTGCAGGTAAATGGGTGGAACTAAAAAAAAATCATCCTGAGTGAAGTATCCCAGACCCAGAAAGACAAATATGGTATGTATTTGCTTATAGGTGGATATTAGCTGTTAAGTCAATAACCAAGCTAGTCCATAGAGCTACAGTGGTTAAGTATAGAGTAAGGGACTAGGTGGGACAGACAGATCTCCACAGGGAAGGAATATAGAATATCTAGTTATGGATAGATGAGGGGGTAATGGATCAAATGGGGAGGGGAAAGGGAGAGGGAGACAATAAAGGGAGAGACAGCTAAGATTAAGGGCCAGTAGAGGGGTAGTATGGAAACCTATTACGGTAGAAGCCTCCTAAAATATGTACATATATGAAGGTGATCTAAATTAAATCATCAAATAACAGTGGAGCAGAGCCCCACCTGACCATTTCTTGTCACCAAAAATGCTTCTAGTACTGGGATTGGGTTATATCTAATTGAACTGGGGGCCAAAGGGGTCCCATGGGAATCCTCGAACAACCCAGGCCGTTGCCAAGACTAGGGGTTGCTCTCCACAAACTGACAGCAAGTCCCCATTGCTGAAGACAACACCTACACAACCCTTTGAACATGGAGAAGATGAGCTGGTGTCTACATAGAGCCTTCACTGCTATGTTTTAGTGTCTTTGGTACAGGAAAGAACTCAGCACACTACCAAGAGAGAAGCATAAATACCAACCCAGCCACAAACCCTTCGATCTACAATGGTGTCCTGCCTGCAAGATGTACTAGGGTAATGGTGTTACAAAGTTTGTGAAGGAAACCAACCAACATCTGATTGGGCTTATGGCCCATTCCACAAGATGAAACCCATACCTGGCACTGACTGGGTGACCAAGAACATGGTACTAGATAGCCCAGAGACTAGGGTAAAACCAAATACTACTGTTCTAAAAAACAAAAAAATACAGCAATCAAGGACTCCTAATGACATTCTGTTGTACTCATAGATCAGTGTCTTGCTCAGCTATCATCAGAGAAGCTTCCTCCTGCAGCAGATGGGAAAAAATACAGAAACTCACAGCCAGACACTATGCAGAGAGTGAGAGACATTGGAACACTGAGCCCTAAAGGGGATGTTTCCATCAACTTCCTCCCCTCAGGGAATCTTGCAGAAGAGGAGGCATAAAGAATATAAGAGCCAGAAGGGTTGGAGGACACCAGGAGAACAAGGCCCTCTAAATCAACATGAGCAAAGCTCATATGAACTCATAGAAACTGAGGCAGCATGCACAGGGCCCGCACAGGGCTGCACCAGGTCCTCTGTGCACATATTATGGCTTCCCCGTTAGTGTTTCTACGTGATTCCTGAGTGTGTGAATGAGTGGGTCTGATTCCTGAGTGTGTGAATGAGTGGGTCTGATTCCTGAGTGTGTGAATGAGTGGGTCTGATTCCTGAGTGTGTGAATGAGTGGGTCTGATTCCTGAGTGTGTGAATGAGTGGGTCTGATTCCTGAGTGTGTGAATGAGTGGGTCTCTGATTCTTACGTCTTTTCTTGGGCTCTTTTCTTCTGTTTGTTTTGTCCCATTCGGATGTGTTAGTTTTTGTTTTATCTTATATTTTATTTATTATTATCTCCTAGGAGCCTGTTTTCTAATGAGAGACAGTAAGGGAGTAGATCAGGATGGGAGGGGAGGTGGGGAGAACTGGGAGGAGTAGGGGGAGGGGAGACCCTAATAAGGACAGCATGTGAGAAAAAAAAATCTATTTTCAATAAAAGGAAAAAGAAGAAAAAAGATTCTGTGGTTCTTTTCTGTATGAAGTCAAGTGACTCTAAGAGACAAGAGCCCTCTGTGGCTGAGCATAGAGCAGGTGCTTAATAACTATAGACCGATTGCCTAGTGATTCTCAAAGTTTGCCTTGGCACCCTGGGGAGCTTTAAACAGTAAACCCGGCCTGGCTTCTCCACAGGTATCCTGTGACAAGCCAGTGTGCTTCCCTCGCTGCCAGTGACTGTCACACGCCACAGTTGGTTTCTACTGGATTCATAGATCACCCACTGTAGATGTGGGGAGGCAACTGCTTTGCCCTTCTCAGAACTTGGTTATCGTCAATAGGATTGGATTTTAGAACCCATCTTTTCTGTAGGAAGCAGTGTTTGACTTGCAGAGAACTTTCAAATGTTGCAATCTCTTGTTTCCTAATGAGTGACCTTTAATGACTGAACTTTGTTATAAGGGTATGGAAGGAAGGGTGGGGGTGGGGCCGGGGCCCAGTCTTATTTCCCAGGACCCAGAGATGTGGAATGCGGAGTCCAACTTCCACCTTCCTACCTGGGAACACAGGGTGCAAGCCTAAGCAGCCAGGAAGGAGAGGAGTGAGGGGACAGTGTCCTTGGACAGAGCCTGAGTTTGGAAGGAAGCTCCTCCACCTGCAGGGGTCCATATTTTAGCTTGTGAGGTGCGGACTGCTGCTGCTCCCTGGGGCTCCCCGCTGCTCCCCGCTGCAGCAGGCACCCAAGACAAAGGGCAGTCAGGCAGACAGTGGAAATTTACAGAGCACCTCCTGCCTCTCTCCTGTAATTCTCAGGTACCTACAGGCTGCGGAAACCAAAGAGGAAGCCTGTCCACCCCTCTCTCTCAGAGTAAAAGCAAAGTGGAATCGATTTTTCAAGACAGGGAAGACAATTTGCTGGTTGTCAAGAATAGTAGAGAGAGGGTGAGCTTGGACTTTGAGGTACCCAGATTTGTGTTCAACCACTTGCTATGTGCAGGCAGGCATCTTTTCTCCGGGACCCATACCACACGGGCAATCACAGCACTGAGGCATCTAGCCTTGCCTGTGGGTTGAGGCCTTAATGATCCTCTCTCTTAGGTGTAGCTCGAGTTTTCCTGCCTGGCCCACAGTCAGGACAAATCTCTTTCACCCGCCAGTCCCACAGCCGCTCAGACCCAACCAAGTAAACACAGAGACTTATATTACTTTCAAACTGTATGGCCGTGGCAGGCTTATTGCTAACTGTTCTTATAGCTTAAATTAATCCATTTCTATAAATCTATACCTTGCCACACAGCTCGTGGCTTACCGGCATTTTCACATGCTGCTTGTCCTGGCGGTGGCTGGCAGTGAGTCCTTCTGCCTTCCTGTTCTTTTATTTCTCCTCTCTGTTAGTCCCGCCTATACTTCCTGCCTAGCCACGGCCAATCAGTGTTTTACTTATTGACCAATCAGAGCAACTTGACATACAGACCATCCTTCAGCACAGCCAAGTGCAGATCATCTCAGACACCTGCACTCAGGCCCGTGGTCCTAATCATCCTCTATGCGGACCTGCTGGGTAAAGCCACGAGGAACCCAAGAACAGGCTCCCACAGGACATACAGAACATCCCACAACACTCCCTCCCCCCCTTTTTTTTTCTAAAAGGAAGGTTTTAACCTTAACAAAGTAAAATTACATATAATTTCCCACAGGACATACAGAACATCCCACAGCACTTAGGCTGTGCCATCATGATCCTGTGACTGACAGTGTGTGTATATGTGTGTGTGTGTGTGTCTGTCTGTCTGTCCCCCCCCTTTGCCTTTCAGATGGCTGATCATTGACAGTGGGTTTAGCTTCTCTTCCCACTCCTTCTTTTCGCTTGGCCTCTAGAGCTGGGCCTTCCTGTAAAGGCAGGGTTTTGAGCATGGCTGTCCCTGGAATACCCAGGAGTGGTGGAGCTGAAACACCAGCAGAGAGCCACACTGAAGCTCAGGTATTCACAGCAGCTGTGGCTGGATGGTGAGGACCCAGAAGTCAAACCTGTTTCTATCTGAGGACTTGGGTTGTTTTCAAATGCCAAAAAGACTGTAACAGAGGTAAACCCCAGGTACTCTAGGAAGCAGAGCTGGAAGTGTGGGGTAACTATAAAGGGAGATGGATTTTCAAGGACCATGTAGAGCATGTCTATAATTAAAGGGACTTGGTGATAGGTGGACTTTTTTTGAGAAGGAGTAAGTTTTATCATATTATGATTGTCCCAAGCAGAGGGCACATGCCCTGCCTGGGAGTATGGGATGGTGGTTCAAAGTTAGGATTCTGCAACACTGCCTGGACATTAAGCTAGGTGCTAGCTGCAGGTTGACCTTGGACAACTGCCTCTGTGCCTTGGTTTCCTCATCGGGAGGAACGGTGGTATAACTGCAGGGTGAAATGAGTTGATATAATATGGGCATAGGATAGGGTGATACATAATCAGCTTGCACTTATACAACACTAAAGTATTTTACGTGATACAATACTAGCCGGTGGCTATTTCTGTTTGTTAACCAGGCTAAGATTTTATAATTCTACATACTTTTAGAATCTTATGCTCCTATATTCTTATGTGTATCAATCAGGAGAGTAAATGAGCATGCACATTTGTAAGTAGTATAAGCATAAGCAATATCCTCAACTCTGGCTCTACCGGCATCCCAGATTATCTAATTCCTTGTTGGGGGAGGGCAGTTGTTCTGTGCATTGTAGGATATTTAATAGCATTCCTGGATTCTATTCATTAGATACTAGTAGCATTCTATTATTATCATTGTGTGTGTGTGTGTGTGTGTGTGTGTGTGTGTGTGTGTGTGTGTGCACGCACACACATGGTAGGCCTGAATGTGGGCATGTGTGTGCCATAGCACATGTGTGAAGGTCAGAGGAAAGCAAGCCCTGGAATTTGCTTATTTCCTCCCAGTGCATGTTCTGAGGGTTGAACTCACATGAACTTAGGTTCTCAGACACGCATGGCAGACATTTTCACCTGCCAAGTCGTCTTGTTGGTCTAGCATCTACTTCTTAATCTCTCTCTCCCCCTTCTCCCCTTCTCCCTTCCCTTCCTTTTTTCCTCTTTTTAAGACCTGTATTCCAGGCTAGCCTCAAAGTTGATATGTAGGTGAGGATGACGTCGGCATTTTGCCTCTGTCTTCCAAGGGTTGGATTACAGTCATGTGCCTTTACACTGGATCTATATGGTGCTGAGGATTGAACCCAGGGCTTTATATATGCTGCGTGCGCTCTACAAACTGAGTCACACCCTAACCACTGGTCATGCTTGACAATAAAAAAATATCTCCAGACATTGACTAAAGTTCCTGAGGAATAAAATTACTATTTACTTGAGAACCACCATTAAAAAAAAAAAAAGAATCCACCCAGTCTTCTATAGATAATACCTAATTAAATACTATTTTAAAGTATTTATGTTAGTCTCTTACTGCCTTATCAAATTACCTATCTCATCTAATGCTTTTCATTCAGCTGAAGCTGCCTTGCATTATCAGCTTTACACTTGTAGTTCACTGTGGGTTGTCTCTTTTCTTGTACAGAATGTAGGTCTCATGACTGGCTTCTTTCAGGTATATAGTCAGAATGTGAAAGTTTCAGGCATGAGCTAGATGTCTAGTAGAGACTTGTTGAGTGTATGAATGTGGCTGCAAGTCTTTCTAGTTTGTGCTGAGGCCATCATCTGATCTCCTTTTCCTTTCTTTCTTTCTTTCTTTCTTTCTTTCTTTCTTTCTTTCTTTCTTTCTTTCTTTCTTTCTTTCTTTCTTTCTTTCTTTCTCTCTCTCTCTCTCTCTCTCTCTCTCTCTCTCTCTCTCTCTCTCTCTCTCTTTCTTTCTTTTTTTAAATTGAGACAGTTCTCATTATGATGCCCTGACTGGCCTGGAGAGCCCTATGTAGACCATGCTGGCCTCAAACTCATAGAGACCCATCTGCCTCTGCCTCCTCTGAATGCTGGGATTAACAGTATGCATTGCCATGACCAGCCCCACCTGGTTTCTACTGAGGGATGGAACCCGGCTAACAGATAAGCTGGTAAGCGAAAGGGTTCACAGTAGAGTCCAGGGTTCTCGGCTCACGGCCACTGGGTAACTTACCAAAGGCATTTCAATCTCTGTCCAGGTGATATTGGGAGCCGAAGACACAGGCTCGATAAGTGTCATGGGGAAGAAGAGGTTGTAGTGGCCTGTGGCTGCCAGGTACAGGGTTAGGGCAATATTGAAGGGCAGTGTGAAGACGGGCAGATCCCACTTGGCGAAGACGCTACTTAAAGCGCTAGAAATAACTGGGCTGTAGAAAGAAGAGAGGAAGCATTAATCACCCTGATTACCCTTCAGCTGACTGTCTTCCCTCTGGCTATTGGACCATCTGCCATCTCTGTCTTCATGCTTCCCTTGGGATTCCAGGGGTCCACTGAGCTAGGACTGGGAAGAAGGTTCTCCGTTTGAGGAAGCAAAGAGAAAACACAATACTTTGAATGGAATACCTTATAAAATGGTTGAGATATGTCTTTGGGTCTTCAACTGAGAAAAACCAAACAAAACCTGACCCCTATAAAATGTCACTATTGCCTTTGGCTCATCCGGATGTGTGCCAGTTGTTGCCTAGGGCTGTGACAGCATTTTTAGGGTCTCAGCTCCTCGGTGGATGACTCTAGGACATGTAGGCAATGAGCGGGACTGGACTCTGGGAGCCACTCTGGGGACTGCTAGACAAAACAAATTCTTCAGTTTGCACCCTCTGCCTTCTTGGCCTCTGGCCTGTTCCTGGGAAAGAGCATGGATCTTGGACACAGATGGAGCCGAATGCAAATCCAGGCTCTTATACTGTAGCAGCTACGTGAGCAATGCTAAGAAATGAATTTCTCCCAGGTTCAGCTTTCCCTGGAAGGGATTAACCACCCCTGATACCCAGCACATCTCTCACACTCAGAGGCAGCTGGAAAAGGCAGAAAGCTCCGTGACCTGGTTGCATGGCCTGTCTTTAATTAGTGGCCACGGCTCTCACATGGACATTCAGGTCTGCCTGAATTAACTCTAGCACACTGAGAGCTCGTTCATGTTTGCTTTTCTCTTTGAATTCTTATGTCTGCATCCCTTTCTGTCTGGGTCAACCACAAGGTTTTATTTACTTCATAAAAAAGTGATGAGATGAGAAATGTTTCATTTTCTAGGCCATAAAAACCCACACCCTGCTAGCTTTGTTCCCACACTGCCTTTCGGCCTCCCACATTGGATGCAAGTGTCCCCCTCCTTTATCAGATTAGCTCTTCCCCCTGTTCTGTGGTTTGGATTCTTCTCAAAGGCTTTGCTCTTGTGCTGTTCTCTGTAACACAGATCCCCTTTTCCTCCAGACCATTCTTGTCAGGCTATGGTAGGCACACTTTAGTGGTGTCTGCTTTCTGTCTCCATTTAACTTGGCACTCGCTCCTTCCCATGTCTGCTTTCTCCCAGTCGTGCTCTGCAGGAAGGGCTGGCGCTCCGTTATCCCACCCGCCCTGCTCCTGTCGTTCCGAGCTCCATCCAGTCAGGTATGTGTTCTCAGTTACAGCCTAGAAATGGCTCTTGTCAAGTTCACCAAATGACATCTTACTTGGCGAGTTCACAATCACTCCCTTCCTCTTAATTTGAAGTTGGAATCTGACACTGTTTGGAAATACTTTCTGTGTGGGCTACCACGACACTGAGCTTTCTTAGATCACACCCTACTTACTCCTTCTCAAGTTCCCTTCCATGACACTCCCTCCTCTCTGCCAGACATCTAATTGGAAGATTCCTTGGTTCTGACTTGGATCCTTCCTCTCTTCCCTCTTCTCCTTTGAACGATTAGTCTTTAATCCCCCAGATGAAACACCTATGTGCTTCTGCCTTTCAAATTTGACGCTGTCATTAGCTTCTAGATTTGTGTGTCCAGGGGGGTGTCTCAACGCCTCTGCTTGGAAGTCTAACACATGCTGTGTCTAGAAAGAAGTTTTGTTTGCTTCTGTTTTCTGGTTGTGCTCTTAGACCGCCTCCATAACCCAGATACTCAAGCAAACTACAATAGTGTATTGAATATTCTCCTCCTGATCTCCTTTTTATTGCCACCTCTTTAGAAAGTCTTGTGGCCTTTGTTTTCCTTAAATAATCTGGAAACCCAGTCTCCTCTGGTGATATTCACATCTCTCACTCCAGTCCAAGCACCCCTGTCTCTGTGGATCTTTTTAGTAAATCTTTATTATGATTATGCAACCACTCTTGCTCCATCTAAATCCATGCCCCATTTTGTAGGCAGCAAAGCTTATTTAGTTTTGGGTTTACATCATTGCTCTAATTCGCACCTTGTAACTGTGTTCCATTTTTACCACAGATGTAATAAAACCGGAATATTTATTGGATACATATCGTGCTAGGGACCCGTCATCTACTGTGCTTTCACCCCCTGCCCCATCTCCGTCACTCTTAGGGCCTCAAGCTCTCTGGTCTTGCCTCTATTTCTTGGACACATTCTCTATTTGGAGTCTCTTTTCTGAGGCATCCTTCACCTAGACCTTTGGTTGGTACATGTCTTCCTGTCATATAAGTGGTAACTCAAACTTCCCATCTGCAATGTATCTTTCTCTGACCATCTCACTTTTCTCAAAGTTCTAAAGACATTGTTAAGAAACTTTTAGTTACTAGTTTATAAGTTTACCTCTTACAAACTAGTTAATAAAGAAAAAACACAAACCCGAGAGAGTAGAGGTTCCTCCTTATCCACACTTATCAATAGTACCTGTGTTCAGTGAATAGTCTTATGTACTCATATATATATTATATATATAATATATATTGCATTGTTTTATAAAATATATATATTTTATAGTGAATGAATCTTGAAATGAATCTTGTTTTATAAAATATATATATATTATAGTGAATGAATCTTGAAAATAGTATTATGATACCCAGGCTAAAGGAACTGAATTTCAAGGGCCATGTTGACGAATGCACCAGAGGAGAAGTTAGTTCAGAATTCCACCCAGAGCAGGAATCAGTGTTTTCTGCCTTTTAATTTGGGAAATGGGGGCTGGGGGCATTGAAGTCTAAGCTGCCACCCAGTGCCATATGGCAGAAGGGCTGTGTTGAGGGGTTGAATCCATGTAGTTATAAAACAAACGCATGCAAATGAGGATGAGTTCTGCTCCTCACTGGGGGACATGTGGGGAGCATTAAGAAATCCCCCCAAGAAATGACCATTTTATCTTCTGTCCCAATGCATCAAGGAAGATAGAAACCCCAAGAAGAAAAAAAAAATAAATTGCCCAGAATGCCTAATGCAGTAATTTATTTGCAAGCACCGCTAAAAAGCCATGAAACAGTACTTAAGCTAAATTGAACTAACTGGTTTTAGTAACTCCAGACTTCGAAACCTAAGAAAGACATTTACTTCTTGGAGATGTTAAAAATAAATCACTATGTCTGATTTATTGCTGAGAACAGGAATAAATCACCATGTCTGAGAGGAGTTGAGAGCAGGGTGGTATAGATGTGTGATGTGAAAAGTTGGAGACACAGGTTCATATAACAGCAGGCATACTATTGGGCCATTTGGACACTTTACTGACCCTCTTCCAATTCAAATGAAATTAGGATCATATGTGTGAATGGCTAAGCACACTCTGTGTTCAGTGACTATTTGTTCCTAACTCTCTTCCCTCTTGAGGAAGCTCTCAATTGTATGCTCTCATTAAAAGACTTTGTGCTTTGCATACAGACCTCCTGTTCCAAGAAAGCCCTCTGATTCTATCACGAGTGTGTTTACAGATTTGAAGGCTTGCATAGGCCACATGATTCTCATATAGCCTGGAGTTTCATAATGCAGATTCCAGATTCAGAAAGCCAGTCTCAAAAACTCTGACTGTATGACCTGGAATGAGTTATTTACTTTCTCTATGCCTCCATCTTCTCTTCTGCAAGCTGGGAACAAATATAATCCCACCTTGCTTAGTACCATGTACTTACAAACTAGTCAATAAATGTCAGCCTTTATTTTTTAGGAAGGAAGATTAACAACACAATAAAACGTGGTCTTTCACTGCTCTACAGGGTCTCTGGTAATCCATATCTGCACTTAACCCCCTTGTATTGGTCCTGAAGTCATGAATTTATGGATTCTCATGGTGTCTTGCTAGACAAAATCATCTGTGTATGGAGACACAGGGTTACACAAGTGTGCATGTCCTGTCCCTACCCACTGAGCATCTCCGTGAACAGAAACAGGCAGGTGTCTCACCAGGCCATGGAGGTGACGGTCACAGGAAGCAGAAGCCACCAGTAGTAGTCTAACTTCTCCGAGAACACGGCTATCAGCAGTCCCACCAGCATCCCGTTGTAGCCGTGGAGTCCAGAGGCGATGGCTGCCCTGGGTTGGGTGGAAGTTATTTTGCATTAGCACTTGGTGGTGCGTGCTGAGCTTTCACCTTGGAACTCCAGAATCTGTGCAACTTAGACAATTCCTTTAATAACAGACGAAAAATGAGACTCCCAGGTGAGATGGTGGACTAGACGTGTGTATGGCCCAGTGAAGGAGAAGTGTCAGGGTAAGTAGTAAATAAAACATATCCAAAGAGAAAGAGAGGAAGTGCTTCAGAAATAAAAAAAAAAGTGTCAAGGTGGCTGAGGTTTAGTGGTAGTTCTCGCTGACAATAACTTCTCTGGCGGTACAGGGTCAGTGGTAGAGAGGCGTTTCCCTGGCTCAGGGGCCAGACTGGATGCCATCTCGAGAGGGAACCTATTATTTACAACAGAGTTACCTGGTTTGGGGGGTGAGTGTCTATAAACAGAAGGAATCACAAGTCAGAAAGTAGAATGGAATCTGTCCTAGCCCCAGCCCTATGAGATAGTTGTGTTGGGGAGGGGGTTGACACTGACATACCAAAAGGATAGCCAGCTGGACCCTCCCCAAAGGCAGTGATGTGTTTAGGGGAAGGGGGCCCACCAACCATGTTGTCTGGGAGCAGACCTCATTGACCGAGAATAATGCTGGACTTTGAGTCTCAGGTTGTCGGCTGTGAGGCTTGCTGCTGTACATTCTGATGTCCCAGCACACTCGTTGCATTCCATAGTCCCACCTCTCTAGCAAGATGATGGATGCTTAGCAGGTTTTGAAAGTAAAAAGGTAGGTCTGCTGCTACAGATACCAAGGCTGCAGTTGCTCCTGTTACTTTCAACATACAAGGGAGACACCCTCCACCTAGAGCATTAGCTTCCCTGGGGGTTATGAACCTGGGACTCTCAAAGGGTGAAAAAAAGCTTGTGTAATCCACAGACTACATGCCTCATTTTGGCTAGTAGAGGTACAGAAACAAGGGAAACTTCTAAGATGAAGACGGGCCCAGCAGACATTAGACAATATTTGGACCACACAGGCTCAGCACCGGTATAACTCATAGTAAATGAAAGAGGGTTGAAACCCAACTGACTCTTCTACCCCTGCATATACACAGCAGTCTCTCATTGTCAAGGATGTAGAAGAAAGTCACCCAAACACCTCTTTTTTTCATTAATTTTCTCTTTCTTCACCTCCTCCATGTCACCCCCTTTTCTATACTTTGCATAACAGTTTTTATTTTATCATCTTTAAAAAATTATCTTTTTAATTTCCAAAGAAATATACCTCATTATAAACAGATACTGATTAAACATTATTCTCATCAGCCTATGGAAATTTCTTAAGTTATACAGCTGCTTTGGAAATCAGTGTGGCGGTTTCTCAGAAAACTGGGAATCAATCTACAACAAGATCCAGCTATATCACTCTTGGGCATATACCCAAAGGATACTCAATCATACCACAAGGACACTTGCTCAACCATATTCATAGAAACTTTATTTGTAATAGCCAGAACCTGGAAACAACCTAGATGTACCCCAACTGAGGAATGGATAAAGAAAATGTGGTACATTTACACAATGGAGTATTACTCAGCTGTTGAAAATAAGGACACCAGGAAATTTGAAAGCAAATGGATAGGACTAGAAAAAAAAACATCCTGTGTGAGGTAGTCCAGACTGAGAAAGACAAACATAGTATGTATTCACTCATAAGTGGATATTAGATGTAAAATAAAGGATAACTATGCTACAATCTACAGACCCAGAGAGACTAGGTAACAAGGATGTTTCATGGTGGGAAATCTGTATCTCCCTGGGAAATGGAAATAGAAGAGATTTCATGAGTGGACTGTGGGTGGGTGGGTATGGGAATAGGCACAATCAGGTTTGATGTGGGGTGGAGGGAGAGAATACTGAAAGAGACTGGAAAGGGGGAGCATTTTGGGGTTAGGTAAAAACCTGATACAAGGGAATCTCCCAGGAATCTACAAGGATGACCCCAGCTAAGACTCCTAGCAATAGTGGATATGGATACATAGCCTGAATTGGCCATCTCCTGTGACCAGACAAGACTTCCAGTGGAGGGAATGGGAAACCAAGCCAGCCACATAACCTTTGACCTACAGTCTGTCCTGCTTATGGGATGTGTTGGGGTAAGGGTGTCCTAGAGATTGAGGGAGTGGCCACCCAAGGACCAGTGTAGCCTAAAACCCATGCCAGCAGAGTAAGTCCACCCCTGACACTGCCTGGAGCACCAGGACCCATAGGCTGGATAACCCAGAGACCTAGGACAGAACCAAATATGACTGGAGGAAAAAAATGTCAATTGATGCTTAATGATATTCTGCTATACACAGATTGATGCCTAGCCCAATTATCATCAGAGAGGCTTCACCCAGCAACTAATGAAAACAGATACAGACCCACAGCCAAACATTAGGCAGAGCTTGGGCAATCCTGCAGAAGAGAGAGAGAAAAAGAATTGTAGGAGCCAGAGGGGTCAAGGATACCCAAGAAAACTCACAGAATCAACTAACCTGGGCTCATAGGGGCTCACAGAGACTGAACCGACAACCAGGGAACCTGCATGGGACTGACCTAGGCACTCTGCATATATGTGACAGTTGTGTAGCTTGGTCCTCTTGTGGGACTCCTAACAGTGGGAACAGGGGCTGTCTCTGACTCTTTTACTGGCTTTTGGGACCCTACTCCTCATGCTGGGTCATCTTGTCCAGCCTTAACATGGGGAGATGCTTAGTCTTACTACAACTTGATATGCCATGTTTAGTTGATACTTGTGGGAGACCTGCCCTTTCCTGAACAGAAACTGAGGAGTGGATTGGGGGGTGGGAACAGAGTGGGTTGTGGAGAGGGACTGGGAGGAGAAGAGGGAGGGGAAACTGTGCCTGGGATATAAAATTAATTAATTAATTTAAAAAGAATATAAAAGAATTGAAATAATTTCTTGCATCTTAGCAGATGACAGTAGAATAAAATAAACCAGTAAAAAGAAGTCACGGAAATGATGCACTGGAGGCTAGAGAGACGACTCAGTGGCGAAGAGCACATATTCCTCTTCCCAGGACCCGAGTTTGATTCCAAGCACCCACACTGGGTAGCTCACAACCACCTGTAACTTCAGCTCTGTGGGATCCAATATCTCAGGTCTCTGCGGGCACTTGGACTCATAGGTACACACACACACACACACACACACACACACACACACACACACACACACACACCACACTTAGAAATAAAACAAATCTTTTAAAAAAAGAAATTACACAAAAACTCGGAGATTGAAGTATAAATTCTAGAATGAGCAATAGGTCACTGAAGAAACTAGGGAGGAATTAAAAAAAATCCTAGAATCAAATGAGAATGAAGGAGGAACTTATCAGAACTCCTGTTAATACTGCTAAGGTGGTCTAAGAGGAAAGTTGATGCCTATGAGTGTTCATATTAAAAAATCAGAGCTCTCCCAAGTAAGGAACCCATGATGCACCTCAGGGACCTATATAAACAAGGGCAGGCCAAACCTCAGACTAGTAGATGTCAAGAACTACTAAAGACCAGTACAGAGACCAGTGAAATGGGGACTAAAAACAAAAACCTAGACTCAACCAAAGGGTTTGTCCTTTGGTAAAACAAGATGGATAAGCTCCTAGCTAATCTAACCAAGAGGGAGAAAAAAAGAAAAAGACCCAGAAAATTTGGAAGAAATGGATACATTCCTATATACCTGACTCCCTAAATTAAATCAAGAGGACATATAAACTGACACAGACCCATAACAAGAGTTGGGATTGGGACAGTAATAAAGAGTCTCCTAATGAAAGTCCAGAACTGGGTGGATCGAGGACTTTCTGAATAGGACTCCATTTGCTTAGGAATTAGCATAAACAATGGGATTCCTGTGGGTCTCTGTGTCTATAAGCTTTTCTTGTGAATTTTCTTCGGCTCTTTTTTCTTGTTTGGTCCTTTGTTCTATTCCATTTGTTTGTTTGTTCTTTATCATATCATATTATTATTATTATTGTTCCTTAGATGCCTGTGGATCTGGGTGGGAGGAGACGAGGGGAGGAACTGGGAAGAGTAAGGGGAGGGGCAACTCTAATCAGAATATGTTGTACAAAAAACCAATCTATTTTCAGTAGATTTAGAAAAAGTATTGACAAATGGGCCTCATGATTGTAAAAACTTCTGTATAGCATAAGAAACAGCTAGTCTGGTGAAAAGGAAGCCCACAGAGTGAAGAAAACCTTTGCCAGTTCTCTATCTGATAGAGGATTAATATCTAGACTATACAAAGAACCAAAGCCACAAAGCATCAGAAATGCATTCCAATGAAAGGGAGCTTTAAATCTAAATAGGGAGTTCTCCAAAGAAGACATGCAAAAAACTAAGAAATATGTTTAAAAAGTGTTCGACACTCTTATCCAGCAGGGACTTGCAAATTAAAACTGCTTTGAGATTTCATCTTGCCCCAGTGAGAAGAGCTAAGCTTAAGAAAACAAGCGACAACAGATGCTGGCGAGGATGTGGGGAAAGGGAAACCCTTAGTCACTGTTGGTAGGTGTCACAATGGTGTAGACGTTATGCAAATTATTATGAAGATTCCTTAAAAAGCTGGAAATAGATCTACCATATAACCCAGCTATCCCATTTCTGGGAATATGTGCAAAAGACTCTGTGTTCTAATATAGAGATATTTGCTCATCCGTACTCATTGCTACTCTATTCACATTTGCTAGGAAGTAGAAACAGCTTAGATATCCATCAAGTGATCAATGGATGAAACAAAAATGTGGTGCATTTACATAATGGCATATTATTCAGCTGTTAAGGAAAATGAAATTCGCAAGTAAATGATGGAACTGGAAAAGGTTTTACTGAATAAGGTAACAGACATAGAAGATTTATTACTGAATTATCTATAAGGTAAAAAGAACTAACACCAGTGCTCTTCAAAATGTTTCCTAAAATAGCAAGGGAAAGAACATTACCGAACTCATTCTATGAAGCCAGCATTGCCCTTATACCAAAACTTGATAATGTAACAAGAACAATTTCTACCCCGATGAACATGCATATGAAAACTACCAATAAAGTACTTGCAAACTGAATTCAAAATATATTGAGAAGAGCATACACTATGACTAATTTGGTTTCACTGCAACTATGCAAGGATAGTTCAAAATATGTGAATCAACAAAGGTGATATAATATACAGATTTAAGGTTAGAAATCACATTATAATTTTAAAAGCTGAAGGAGAGGCCTTTGACAAAAATCCAATATCTCTCTTTATGTAAAAACTTTTGTAGAATCTAAGAATAGAAAAACAAACTTCAATACAATAAGGACTACTTACATCAAAACTATGGTCACATTATACAAAATAAGAAAAACTGAAAGCATTCCTTAAAAATAAGGAATGAGTGGGATATTGTTTGCTCTCTTCAATTTTATTCAATTTGGTGCTCTAAGTCTTAGCTAGAAAAATAATATTAGAAATATAAAGCATACAGATAGAAAGGGGAAAAGTAAATGATCTCTATTTGAAGATGATATAATCCTATACTTAAGATATAACCCTACAGATTATACCAAGAAACTCTTGGATCTGATAAATATTTTCAGCAAAGTTGCAGGATCCAAAACCAAAAGGCAAAATTCAATAGGTTTTCTACACACAAATGACAAAGTTCTGAAGAAAGAAACTGTGGGAAAATCCCATTCATAAAATCTTAAAAACTTCTTAGTAAGGAAACTAACCAAGAAGGTAGTAACTTCTATACAACAACAACAACAACAACAACAACAACAACAACAATAACAACAGCTTTGAAACACTGGAAAAAGAAACTGAAGAAGAAAATAGAAGATGGAAAATTCTCCCATGCTTATGCGTTAAACAGAATCAATATTGTGAAATGAATACACATTATTGAAAGAAACCTCCAGACTCAAAGCAATTCCCACTAAAATTCTGATGACACTCTCCACAGAAAGAGAGAAACAACCCCAAATGGGATCATAAAAGGCTGAGAATGGCCAAAAAAATGCAAAGCAGGCATCACAGCACATCTCTACACCACAGAGGTGCAGCACCAACCAGCCTGGTGCTGGCAAAAATATGAGCACACAGATTAGTGGGACAAAGAATTTAGGAACAAACCTGCCCAGTTACAAAAGCGCTTAAAACATTCATTTGGAAGAAACATAGCTTCTTTAACAAATGGTGTGTGATGAGTGGGTTTCCACATATAGAATGAAACTAGACCCACATATCTCACCCCAAACAAAAATCAACTCCAAATGGATCAAGTGTCTTGACAATAGGACCTGCAACTTTGAAACCATTGGAGGAAAACATAGGTAAAGTACCCTAAAATGTATGCATAGGCATGTATTGGCATGTATTCTCTGAGAAGGACCCCGATAGAACACGAACAAACCCAATAACTGACAAATAGGATTTCGTGAAATTAAAAAAAAAACTTATTTTGCAGAGCAAAGGAAGCCATCACAAGAGTGAAAGGACAGTCTACAAACTGGAAAATTGTCTTTCCCAGCCATACATCAGACAGAGGGGTGATAGTAGGACGTATAAGTACCAACAATTTAAACACCCTATACCTAGTAGTCTGAGTGCTCCTAAAAAGCAAAGGAGACCCTAACCACAAAATAACGTGAATGGTGTCTCTTCAAGATCAGCACGAACAGTGATGGGGGAGGGGCGGCAACCCAGAGAGGTTCTGTTGGCTATATAATTGCCCAATGTTCCTTGAGTGACTTTTTCTGTTTTATTCGGATTATTTGGAAAATCTCTTCATTTATTCTTTTTTCCTTTCCATTTCTACTTGCTCCTCCTCAGTAGTCTCCTTCTATTTTCATAATCTATGCATTCTCTTACTCTCTTTTGTTCCACCCCCCTGTCCTGCGTGTGAGTATACACGGTGTGCACCTGAAGGTCAGAGGTCAACTTTTAGGAGTCACTTTCTCTTTCTACTGTGGGTTCTTGGGATCTAACTCAGGCTGTCAGACTTGCATGGCAAGCTCTCTTACTCCCTGATCCATGTCATGCCCTCCTACATACTTTCATGTATGTGTGTTTATGTGGTGTGTACATACACCAAACACACATACCGTGCCAGTAGCTGATTGTGGATAGTGTTGGAGTTTTTAGAAGGACAGACACACTCTTATGTGGAGGATCCAAGAATTCAAGTCTATGATGAAGAACATGGTATACACATGTTTTCAAAGAAGCACATTCTTAGATGATATGATGGGATATAGAATCTTGAAAATGAACTGTCTGTCCTGAAAGACTTACTGCCCAGAGAGAAAAGACTGAGAAATAAAACAATCAAAGAACAATTCTGCACAGTATTCGGATATGTTGTATAGCTCTTCAGAGAGAAAGGGTTCAAAGTTCCTGGAGAGTAGTTAGGGAAGCCATTCCAGAGGAGGAAGACTCGATCAATGGTGGGAGTAGACAAAGAAATAAGAGTTGTTAGGAGGCCAGGCAGTGGTGGCGCACATCTTTAATCCCAGCACTCAGGAGGCAGAGCCAGGTGGATCTCTGTGAGTTCAAGGCCAGCCTGGTCTACAGAGCAAGATCCAGGACAGGCACCAAAACTACACAGAGAAACCTTGTCTCAGAAAAACAACAACAACAACAACAACAACAGCAACAGAGTTGTTAGGAATTACAGAGCCAAACTGGGGACAAGTTTGATGCTAAGCAAACTCTTGGTAGAAGGGGGCATTAAATAATGCTTTAGAAGTCAAGTTGAGGGCTTGGGTTTTTATTTGATGTTTATTTGTTTGATTCCTAGTCATAGTATTTTGGGGGATGAAGTGGGCCCAGTGTGTATCTCCTCTGATGGAAGCAATAATCTATGAAAAGACTCTTTGAACAGCTCATGAGTTTACTATTAGATTATTGTTGAGAAAAAAATCTGGGAATATGACTGACTAGGACTTGGGCTCATCTACCATAAGGCATAGATTTTTACAGGCAAGAGTGATATTGTAAAGCTGTACATGCTTGTCTGAGGTTACTTACTGAGAAAAGCAATGGACTGAATGACCTCAAGGTCAGTTTCAGTGAATTTTGGTAAAAGTGTCTTAGTTAGGGTTTCTATTGCTGTGGTGGAACACCATTACCAAAAAGCAAGTTGGGGAGGAAAGGGTTTATTCAACTTACACTTCCACATCACAGTTCATTATCAAAGGAAGTCAGGACAGGTACTCAAACAAGGAAGGAACCTGGAGACAGTAGCTGATGCAGAGGGCATGGAGGGATGCTGCTTTCTGGCTTGTTCCCCATGGCTTGCTCAGCCTGCTTTCTGATAGAATCCAGGACATCAGCCTAGGGATGGCCCACCCACCATGGGCTGGGCACCACTGTGGGATGTCCTTCTGTATGCTGTGAAAACGTGTTTCTCTCATTGGCTGATAATGAGGTTGTTTTGGCCTATAGCCAGGCACAATAAAGCTGGGAGGGAGAAAAAGAGCACAGTCCGAGCAGACACCAGCCAGCCACTGAGGAAGCAAGATATGTAGAAAATGAGGCAACAAGTCACAAATGTAGATAAGAAATATGGGTTAATTTAAATGTAAGAGTTAGCTAGTCATAATCCTGAGCCATCGGCCAAGCATTTATAATATAAGCTTCTGTGTGCTTACTTGGGACCAGGCGATTGGGAAAGAAAGGCTCTGCCTCCGGTTACAGGACTCTCCCAAATCAATCACCAATTAAGAAAATGCCTTACAGGCCTGCTACAACTTGATCTTATGGAGGCATTTTCTCAACTGAGGTTCCCTCCTCTCTGATGACTTTAGCTCAAGTCAAGTTGACACAAAACTAGTCAGTAGGGAAGGAGTTCTATGCCAGATGCCCATGCAATGGTAGGTGTACTGGAAAGAGGACTAGGACACACTGGCTGAAGCAGACACCAAACCATGATAGGAGTACGCTATCAAGTAGCTCACCAGACCTGCACACTCAAGAATACAACTTCTAGTGGCCTCACTGCTTCTAGGATTGGAGTGGTTATTTAAGGCCACTTGGAGGTGTGGTGACAGCCTCTTGGAGTCAAGCTTACTGATGTATTTGCCTTGGTAGATTATGGACTGTTAGCTAGGTCTAGAGGAAGCATGATGTGCATCATGGCTTAATGTACTCTGGTCACTGCTGTTCTGGGCTTTACTCCTAAGTCTAGGGCCACACTCTGCAGGTGTGATGACAATAATAGCATGGCTTTGAGCCCCAGGGAACATTATGGTGTGGTCAAGCCTGTGTCCTATCAACCATGCATTAGTAACTTAGTTGGGACCTTGTGTCTGCCCTTCCTTTGTCCCTCAATTATAAAATACAGACTCCGTTTTATCCATTGGCTGCTTCTGGGCATGATGTTAAAAGTCACAAATATCCAGGCATGCTGGTAAAAATTATTCTTGAGAAACCCACTGTAAAGAAATCTATTTTTAGTATGAGCTAGTTCTTCTACTACAAATATAACAAGTTCATAAAGTATCTCTGCATTAATTATTTTAATCAGTTTTATTTCATTTAGTCATTTAATTAATTTTTTTTTTTACTGATGGTTCATGATCTGTGGCCCCCAAATTGAAAAACATAGGATATGGGATAATCTGGTATTTATTTTCTAGATTTCTTAAATCATAAGAAGTTCCCGGGAGACTGAAAAGTCTCTTCCCAAAATGGAGCAAATGTGTACCAAAATATGTTCACAAAAGGCTCGTAGTCACATTATTTGTGATGGATAAAAATTTCAAGGCATATTCTAGCAAGAGAAAGAGAGGATAAAGAGATGCAGAGAGATAGATGGTCACAGTGATTGTCACCAGAGGAATATGGCGCTGGTGTAATGGACATGGGCACATCAGGGGTTTCCACTGTGAAGAATATGCTATTTCTTGGTCTGCACATTCCTTGCATATGTCTTAACAAAGCTGAACAGACTAATGATTCCTACTAGTTGTATGCTTAATTTGGATGAAAATAAATCCTAAGTATTCAAATACTAGAGCTAAATGAAACAAAAAATGTGCTTAGCACACAGTAAGTGCTCAGTAAAAATTAGCTGCAAGAAAAGATTTTCTTTCATCAGATCCATTGAACGGGAATATTTACAGATGGTAGGGAAGGGGGTGGGACTGAACTGTATTTCTTCAAGTCATGCCCCAGGTGGTTCTGAACATCGGGAAAGTTTTGGGGAAATGTTGGAGCAACACATAACAAAGTCTGAAGAGAATCGAAGTCTATAACGTGCTGTTTGTTAGCGTTACTTGGCTTCCCACCAGCCAGGCTGCCTCCACGCCTGCCTCTATGCTTCCTTCCAGCTGCTTCTCCTTTTCCAAATCCTCGATGCCCTCCCATACGATCTTCCCTTTCTCCCCGCCCCACAAATGTGCATCTCTCCATGCTTCCCAATATTCAGAGATGCCAGTCTTTTTTGAGCTCTCTCTTATATGCTCTCTTGTTACTGCTTATTAGTCTTGCCTCCGAAATTCAGTTTGTCTCCCTGAGAGACAACAGCTGAAGTATTCATTTATATCTCCTTCAGAAGGTGTATTTCCATAAGGCTCCATAGCCAAGCTCAACATGATGCTATTGCTGTCCTGGGCTAGGGCAGTGTAATTCCTTAGCAATCTGCAGTGACCTGCTCAAAGTCGACAGTAGAGCAGCTGCCATGATTTATCTATCTATCTATCTACCTATCATCTATCTATCTATCTATCTATCTATCTATCTATCTATCTATCTATCTATCTATCTACCTATCATCTATCTATCTATCTATCTATCTATCTATCTATCTACCTATCATCTATCTATCTATCTATCTATCTATCTATCTATCTATCTATCTATCTATCATCTGTCAACTTTATGCAAGTTAAACTTCCTGAGAAAAGGGAACTATACTTGAGAAAATGCCTCCATAAGCTGGGCTAAAGGCAGGCCTGTAGAGTTCAGCTCACCGATGTGGTCCTGGATGGTGTAAGAAAGCAGGCTGAGCAAGCCATGAGAGCAAGCCAGTAAGCAGTGTTCTTCCATGGTTTCTGCTTCAACACCTGCCTCCAGGTCCCTGCCCGGACTTTCCTAGCTAGTAGACTACAAATAAATCATTTCTTCCCTAAAATGCTTTCAGTCATGGTGTTTTATCACAGCAACAGAAAAGTAGCTAAGACAGAGGCTTTAGGTGGCTGCTAGGATAGGGTGGCTCACTGCTAAATCAGTCACTTCACCTGTATGCCATGTACCATACAATAGGCCCCTGGAGGGCACTTACCTGTCCTGACTTAAGGCAAGGGCAGCTAAGGTCGAAACCACTGTCCCCAGTGCTCCGGTAATTGTCCACCAGGGATTCTGGATTAGGAGTCCTATGAAGATGATGAGCCCACTAAGGGGGTTGTTGACAAATACCACCTGAGATGTTCCCCGCAGGACCCAGTCTAGGAACTGGAGGACCAGGGGCTTATCTGCAAGAGATAGACAGAGTCATCAGTGGGGTACAGCCTGCATATCAGACTGCTGGTTGACATGGAAACTGAGGTGCATAGGGATGCACAAGCCAGGGTATTTCTCCTTATTCAGCCTGGCCTGGAGTGGGAGAGTGAAGGGGTTGGGAGTGGGTGTTGGCACTCAGCCCAAGGCTCTGAGTGGCCCAGCAATTGGTCTACAGTGGGTGGTAGTTTTTTGCCATACAGACTGAGGGACCATGCTGAGACCAATTTAAAGCAGTTCCAGCCATTGGCTTGGTTGGCACGGAGCCCCAGGAGCATTCCATGGGAAATTTATTGGTCCAAGGGAAGAGGTGGGGAGGGAAGTAAAGTCTCATGTCGTGTAGTGCCGTGTGACTCAGTTGAGGGCTAGTAGCTGAGCAGCAGAGAAAGTCATTTCAAGAAGGGATGTTGGAAAAGAAACTGTTAGAGCCCAGCTGTGAAAATCATTGTTGAATTGGAGCCTAGAAGGAACCAGGTGTAGGAGAAGGGACATGCGTCCTGCCTCCTCTGGTTTGGTTTCCAGGACAACCACACTGGTGGGGGGCAAGCAGGGACGGATGGGGAGAGTGCGGTGTTTGCTAAAGCATTCAAGTTCAGAAAGAGGTTACGAGGAAAGAGTCCTGGAGCTTGGAGAGGGTGATGCTGATCTCTTCTTGGCACATAATAGGCATAATAAATAGCCATGGAACAAGCGGAGGAATGACCATGCAGCTTATTTGGGAAATGGCTTGAACGTTACTAATTTGTTTGCCCTCTATCAACTCCACACAGAGACGAATGGTTGGCAAAAGACTAAAATTAATGAAATGTATTAATTATAAAAGGGAATGGACAGGCTGTTGGGTACATGCCCACCTGGGGTCAACTCGGCTTCTCCTTACTGTGTCGGTCCTTGCCATGAGAGAGTGAGGGCGCCCCTTGCTCTTCTGTGGACACTTGCTTACCTTTCATCCAGTTCCTGCATTCCTTCATGTCCCCAGTGAGGTAGCCCAGAGCTTGGAAGAGGCTGAAGCCTCCCCGGCCAGCAGAAGCCCTGCGAGGCACCTCGCTCTCTCTCCTCTTGTTCCTTTCATTGGGTTTTTCAATTTTCACTATGTGGCTGTCTTCATCAGATGACCGGAGATCCTTCATGGAAGAGACAGGAGAAAACATCAAACAATACGCCTTTTGTGTATTGTTCTTTCTTTGAGACAGGGTCTCATTTGTAGCCCAGGCTATCCGTGTACTCACTGCAAGGCTCAGGCAAGCTGCCTTGTGCTCTCAATGCTCCCCACTCTGTCTCCTGAGTGCTGGGATAATACGCATGTGTTACTAAACATGGCTTTAAATGATGTGTCTTTTTTAGAGTAGGGACATTTGGGCACAGAGGGCACTGTCAGGGTTTTTGACAGAGAGATGGGATCATGAGACAAAAGATGAGACTCATACCTCTTGTCTAAGGCTGTACCCCATGTGAACCTGCCTTTCCCAGGGCTATTTCAGGTTCTGCACAATAGGTTTTCTTAATGATTTGTGACAAGGGCTTCCTCTCGGCAGTTTAATGATGCCTATAGACTTCTTTCCATAATAAATATTTGGAAATGTACAAAACAAAATAGGTAAGTAATAAAGAAAATTATAATGAAATGCAGTGATTATATTATTTAAAATAATTGTGGTACATAGATAAGAATTCTATCTAATGGTTATAAAGTTTAAAATAAGTGATTGAGTGGGTATGTGGAACCTCCTCACTCCAACTCAGGACAGCTCTGTGAGGCTGTCTCAGATCCCAAGCCCATCACAAAATCAACCATGGCCTTGACTGTGACCATTTGCACAGTTCAGTTTCTCCTTTTGCTGAGTCCTGCTGCCCTTCCTCATCTGTAAATGCTCCTCTCTAAAGCACACTCCAGGAAACTTCTTCTTTGTAAATCTTCACGTCCAAGTCCAAGTCTTGGGAAATCTGGTGCATGACAGCTTGGATAGAAATCTCAGGTGCTACTAATAAGGCTATGTCTCACTGCATGTATTATTTGTAATTGAAGTAAATGCTAAAGTCCATTGGAGGTTAGTAGATATAATGATGGATTATCTCCCTCATCCCAGTTCATCTGCACCTCCATTTCCTATGTGGACCTCTTGGTCAAGGCTTCTCTCTTTAAAGCCATGCTTTTCAGTAGGTTAGCTCATAAGACAAGCAGTTAGTGAACATTTAAAATGTGACTGGTTCTCAATAAACTAGGAATAGATGAAAAATTTTTAAGCTTGATAAAGGATGTCTGCTAAAGACCCATGAATGATGCTACACATAATAGTGAAAAATCAGAAACCTCTCTCTCTAAGATCAAGCATAAAACAAGGATGTCTGCTCTTGCCATGACTACTCAACACTACAATCTAGCACAAGAAAACAGGCAAAGAAGGGGGACAAAAGGAACAGATTGTAAAGAAAAAGGTTAAACATAGATGGTACCTCTACTTGCCTGTCCTTTTATATAGAAAATTCTTAAGGCAACTGCAAAGGTCTGATTAGAAGTATGAATAAACTTAGCAAAGCTATAGAATAGAGGATCAAATTCATTTTCAGACCCTGGCATTTAAAAAAATCTAAAATTAAATTAATAAAACATTTTTATTCATGATAGAATAAAAAAGTAGAACGTATTTGTAGATAAATTTAAAAAAAGATGTGTACAGAACATCACCGAAAGAAAGCTCAAAATAAATGGAAAGATATCCCATGTTCATGGATTGGAAAACTTAGTCTTATCACGATGACCATAGTCCTTAAACTTATCTACAGATTTGTTATAATTTCAATCAAAACCCAAGCCATCTTTTTTTTTTTCTATAGAAATAGAAACTACGATCCTTAAATCCATATGGAAATGTATCGGGATTCAAATTATCTTTCACCTCTTTGCCCTCTGATGCCTACTTAAGACCCATCCTAACAGGGTAGGGGGCAGGTCAGGCTCACCTTTTCTTCAGGCATTTCCAGGAGAGGAAGGGCTGGGTGCGTATCCTGGGAGCTCGAAGGCCAGGTAGGGCTGCTGAGCTCCGACTCGTACAGTTTGTATCTGCTGGCCAGAGGCTCTGGCAGGAGAGGGCTGCTGTTGCTATCCGACATCTCCTTCAGGGGGTGGTCACTCATCTGTCGAATGACTGCTCAGAGGGAACGGGAGAGAACAGAGGGATGAGGGTGGGCACAAGGGACTCGGCTAAGGGCAAACCAACACACGAGGGGGCGTGGCATCTGACCTGGAGCGCTCAGCTGTGACATAAATGGAATATAGATATATTTTGAGATAGAATCTCGTGTCACCTAGACTGGTCTTGAACGTGGCCAAGCATGGCCTTGGACTTCTAATCTTTCTGTTTCTACCCTTTGAGTTGTGAGATGACAGGGTCATGATCCAGTGTTTTGAGCATGCTAGTAAAATACTCTACCAGTTGAGCTAGATCCCCAGGCCTAAGTGGAACTTCATCTGCCTACAGCCGGTGCTGTCAGAAGATCCTGAGGCTACCCCTCCATCCATAACAGTGTTACCTTTAAAATACCCCCATTCTTCCATGTCCAGAGCAAAGCCCTTTCTTGTAAAGATTTACCTGAATCTAGGCAAAGTCTCTCTCTCTCTTTTTTAAAATCATTTACATATTTTTTTTTCTCTCCAACATTCATGTCCATTGTGCCAACTCAATACGGTAGTCAGTTGGAAATGTATTCTTACTGTGGTAAATGCACATAGAATCCAGCACTGATTGGGGTCTAGAAGGAACTCATTTACTATGTTGCTAGGGAAACCATGTTGCTGCAGTCGGTCTCTAATCCTCCTTCTTTATCCCGTGTCCCCTGTGACCGTTCTTGTCTTTCTTCTTGTCCTTCCTTAGAGTGACACAGAGGCACAAAGCCCTGGCACATTCTATTGGAAGCTGTGCACAGCCAGGATGAGGGGCTTTTCTCTTCCATGTGGGCCTCCTGTCTCCTTTACTTCTAGGGCCAGGGCTTGTGCTGTGACTTGTTCCAGGAGCGCCCTTTGCTGGAGGCCCCCAGTTTCTTGTTTCACCTTGCTGCCTCTGGTAATACTCCACATCTCATCCCTCCCTCCCATTCAATTATTCTGTCCCTTCTTTTTTGGCACTCTTCACCTTATGCACGCCTGTATTTACTTTGCTGTATTCTGAGAGTGGCTTTGAACCCGTGCACAGTTGCCTCTCAGTATTATTTAGCCTTTCCCCCATTGCTCTCTGTTGAAGATCTCTAACACGTGTGTGACCTTTCCTTATACTCAGCATCACGCTCACGGATTGCCCAAGTCCCTTCTGGAAGGGATCAAGATCTGTCTATCCTTGCACTAGCACCCTCTCCCTGGTTATTTCCTTTCCTGTTCCCACTGAGAGGAGTTCTCGCCCTCTGCAGCTGCCTCCAGACCACCTCTCCCCTTGTGTGCAGAGTAGCCGTCCTCCACGTGGTTCACACTGACCATCTCCTCTCTAGCTGCTCATTGCTCTTACTGACTTCCTGGTCCCTGCCTCGGCAAAGGCGTTAGGTGCTTCAACCAGGCATCTTCCTCCTGACACTAATTCAATGTCTGTTGCTCCTTCTCTGGCTTCTCATCTTCAGGACTTCTTTGCATTGAGTCTTTCCAGTCACCAGTTGCCACAGTCAAACCATGGATTTGAAATTATTCCTATGCGAACTCTCAAAAGGTAGATTTCTCTTTTGCAGCCTGCCTCTTGTGCTTTCAACCCTTTTGCCCCACTGACCCTTACGGCCCAGCCCGTTGACTTCCTAGAGGCCTCTGACCTACTGGCTCTAGCAGCTAGTTGTCATCCCTTTCCGTTGTGACCAAGTTAGGTGTCACGGCTTGTCATTTCCCTCTTGGATTCCCTTGTCCCTTTCTCCTTGCCTCTCTCCCTCTCTCTTTCTCATGCTTGTGTAGCAAAACCCCAGCTTTTCCAAACCCCATTCTCCTTCGAAGGTGCCTCCATTGACGGAGTTCTCGTTTTAAGCCATCTCCCAGAAAAGCCTGGAGTCAGACATCCCTCCTCTGTCACTGTCCAAACCTAGTCATTCTGTCCTCAAAAGAGTAGCCTTATGATGACAGTCACTGTCAGCTTGCTCTGCTCGTCTCTGCTCTGGTCATTGCCACCTGGACGTGTCTGCTCTTCTCTTGATTCTCCAAGCCGTGTTCTAGAAAGTGGTTTCATAAGAAAGTACCAGCCCACCAAAGATGGTTCTATACTTAAAACCCTCAGTGGAGCTGGGCATGGTGATATATTCTTGCAATCCCAGCACATGGGAGGCCGAGGCAGGAGGAGTCCTGCAAATTTGACCAGGTCAGCCAGAGACCGTCTTAAATAACAAAATCCAACCAAGCCAACTTATGAACTGCCTCCCTCCAAACAACTTCAGAGCAAAACTCACATCTTTAATGCACAAGCAAGGGTCTATGTTACAAATTCCCATGTGACTTAGCATGTGCCAAGCGTCTCTGGCCCATGGCTCTGGGCTCCACACAGGCTTTCTGTTGGCTAGTGGATGGTGTTGGGCTCCTTCCGTTGTGGTGGCACTGTGAAGGCAGGCCCGTGGTTTGCAAGGTCTGTCCTTCACTTTTCACTTGGTGGGGTTTGTTTCAGTTACCTTGTCAGAGAAGCCTTCCCAGATCCACCTTGGAGTGGAAACAGCCCTGAGTCACGACAAGGAGGCTCTGCCTCCTGGAAACACACACCTGGTGGATGGCCACTCTCTTAAGCCAGGTGGAGACCTCTGAGACCCACAAGGATTTGTAAAGTTTTATATAGAAACAGATACTGCTGGGGACCAGTACTTGTCCTTGTAGCCGATTGCTGTAAGTCTCCCAGAACTCAAGATTCGTAAAGAGAGTGATTGGCTCTCCTCACTTGGGTGTCTCTGCTCCTGGCACAGTTCTTGGCCTATAGTAAGTATTCAACAATTAACACTAAGTGTAAAGAGGAAAGGAAGGAAGAGGGCAGGAAGGATGGAAAGAGGGAGAGAAAGAAGACAGAGGAAGGGATTTTAAATAAGACTCCACATGACAGCAAAGTGAATACTTTTCCTCAGGAAGCTCCACAATCCTTGTGGGTCTCAGGAGTCTCTGAATGGCATAAGAAGAGGGTGGGCCCTCCACAGCTCTGCATTTACAGCAGACAGAGCCCTGGCCATGACTACACTAGTACCTTTTTGTGCTCCCGAGATCAGCTCATTAAACCAGAGCCGAGTTTTATGTAGCTCTACAAACATAGAATCCAGCCTGCGTCGGTAGTATTGTCCATGTGGAACGGGGTCCCTCTACCTGATCTGACCCTGCAGGTGGGGATCAAGTGAGGGGTGGACGCACTGTTGTGGAGGGGCATACTGGAAAGATTCAGGCTAAAGCAGAAGTCTTCAGAGCACAAAGAGACCGGGAATCTGTCCCCCAATGTTCTCTCCCCCTCTAGTGGCCCAAAGTTGATACAGCATCTCTGGGTCCTTGATAAAAATTTCAACTATAACAATAGCGAGGAAGACAGATACCCAGACATGAGAGCCATCAATCCATCTGGGTGGACTAAAGATGTTCTGGAAAAAACCCATGCAAAACCCACTAATGGTCTTGTTGAAGAATAATATTGATTTTTTTAAAGCCTTACATTTTACTGACTCTAAGATGCTATCGACTATAAGATACATATTGATCATTTTGTATACCACAAAGAGAGAAGGAAATGCTGCCAATCAAAATTTTTAGATGCATCTTGATTGATGGTCATGTAAGAGAAGTACTCTCCAAAAAAAGGTGCTTTCTTTTCTGCTCCGATCCCTGCTGTATGCAGACAATGGCCTAGAAAATCAAGGTACCGAGCAGCAGACAGCAATACTTTCTCATGCAACTGCAGCATGACCTGCACTGGCCAGAGAAATCCACCTTTAACTGCAGTGCCTACAGGAAGCAGAGACTCGGAGCACTGGCAGTTTGCTGCAATGTCAGGGTCAGACCTGGCTCCCAACCTGAGCTTCCCTGTCACTCTCAGTGCCTTGTTGGGACTTAGCTGAGGTCTGCAGAGCTGATGCCGAGCCCCAGGCTCCAGGCCAGGACCTCAGCCCAGCACTTAGTTTCATAAGCCCACGTGGCCTCTGCCGGAACGACGTGCTTGCGTCTCCTCTGGGGAACACAGTGTTCCTCTGCCATGGGAATATTTATCCTGTTCAAACAAGGGGAATTTTGGCTTGAGGGCAGTGGTGGGATGTGTGGCAAAAATGGCCTCATAAAGAGAAGGTCTCTGTGCTTGGAAAGTGCCTCAGCTGCTTAGACTGTGTGGGCCTCCACGGTGCCCCCTTCAAAGGGCAACCTAGGATTCCTAGGACAATAGAAGTGCTGACTTAGTTCCTGGCACACAGTAGGCAGTTTGTGCTTTTAATTTTCCTTCTAGTGCTTCCAAATTGATGAGAAGGATGGCTAGAAAAATCAGAGCGAGGACAAGAAATCTGATCTAAGACAGGATCAACCTCTTTCTTCTTTTCCTTCCTTTTTTTCTCTTACATTTTTAGTACGTAAAATAGTTTCATTATGGCATTTTCATACATATGGATCATAGTATTTGGCTTATATTTTCACCAACCCAATATTCTCCCCTACCCCTGCTCCTCAGCCCTTGCCAGGCCCCAGCCTGCCCACAAATGGTTCACCTTCTGCTTTCCTGTTTTACACGTGTGTGCACTTGCACAGACACGCACATACGCACACTCCTAGGTTTCCTAGGAAGGAAAAATGTGATTTGTCTTTCTTTCCCCCCATCGCCCTTCTTCCTCTCCCATCACAGTCCCCCTTCAACTTTTCATGGGTATATTTAAGTCTAGATTCTGCATCTGAGAGAAAAACATGTGATATTTGTGTTTCTAAGTCTCAAAGAGTCTTTCAAAAGTTTCCATAAGGCGTCTCCGCTGGGTAGAACTGAATGTGGATCTCTGCCCCAGCCACGTCCTGACTGAGGGCCTCAGAGCCCGCTTCCAGCCCTGCTTTGAGCCAGTCCATTAAACTGGCTTCCAAGAACACATAATGATCTGTTTGGCGTGTTCTCTCTCTCCCTGGCTGCCCCACACCTTCTCTTCTCCCTCAGAAGTACCGACAGAAAGGCTATTTGGATCAGCCCCACATCTCTCCATAAAGCCAGGCTTCCCAAACAGACTGACTTCTCCATTCTCTTTGTAAGAACCCATTTTTATTGGGTACCTACTGTGACTCATAGCTTTCCCTTAAGTTGAAAGGCCCCAGGTCTTGTCTAAGAAGAGCTGAATTTGAGTGGTGAAGAAGGACAGTGTGGACTAGACGCTGAGGGGAATGTGGTGAGACAAGGCAAGCCTGGCCAGCTTGCCCTTTCTGTGCTGGGGGTACTGAGGTCCAGTGTTCATGTTAGCTCTGGGGTCTGTGGGCAAGTAGAGAATCATACTCCAGGTCAAAGGGCCTGAAAAACAACCCTGAATTGTTCCGGGAATCCCCAGTATGGATCCTAGTGGCACACAGGAAGGGTGTCGCCATCAAAGACAGGACAGAGACCCCAGTTCTTTTCCCAATGTTTAGAAAATGTGATTCTACTCTACCCCTCTAATTCTGAAATTTTATTTCGGCTCTTTTCTCTAAAAGATCATTCTACATATACCCATGGCCAAAGGGGAAGGGCTAGTTTCCATCTGGTCTACTCCTGCTGCCCTGGGTGGGACTGGCCTTGGCCTTGGTGGTTTAGTGTGGAGTCAAGGTTCTCTCCTCATCATGGTCTCTACGGTTTAAGTGTAGATATGGGCTGACTCTCAAATGGCCCATTTACGCTGTTCTGAGAAGGAAGGATAATCGGCGGGCTTCTCAGAATACGTGCTGAATTGAGTGGTGTTGCAGCCGATGCAGGGAAAATTTCCATAGGATTTTAGAACCTTAGTTAGGATCCAAGGTCGGGGGTGCCTGTTGCTCTCCCATATCCTAGCGCTTCTGATAGGTGAGCTGCTCCTACTGCCTAAGATTCCACAGGTCCCATGAGGCTGATTTTTTTTTTTAATGTGAACAGGAACAGGCCCCATTAGTGGAAGCCATCCATCGGATGTATGAGGCATTATAACACAGCAACTCACCCCCCTTCCCCCCCCCCCCCCACCATGCTTTCATCCTTTCTGGTTCAAATTCTGTCCATCGCGTCAACACATGAAACATCCCTACTTAGAGATAAGTTAAGGGTTGGTTGATCCTAAGCCTTCCTTTCTCTTGGCCAGGCCTTTTGGTTTTCCTTTGGTTTGGTTCTCTATATAAGGCCCCAGACTCTGCCGTTTTGGTCAGTCACTAGGTAGATAGAGTGAGTGAACAGTTTGGTCACTGGGCCAGGGTGAGCTGTACCCTTCTCAGAGTGGGTTGTGGAAGGGGCTGGCTTGGCTCTGCCGTTTGTCGGGATGCTCGGAGATTTTTCTTGGCAGCTCCAGCCCACCAAATCTAATCTGGACAGAAAGGCTATCTCACTGGCCAGAGGTTCAGGCTGAGAGGGCCAGTGTCAGGCGGAGCATAGCCTTTCTGGGTCAGCTGCAGACTGTCTACACTTAGAGACAGCTGCTGACCAGTGGGCCTGTGGATGTATCTTTTGGGTTTTCCCACAGGACCTGGGCTGGGGCACTATAGCTGGCAGGGGAACTCTGGGTGTGGCCCTGGGAGTAAGAAATGGAACCCCCTTTGAGTCTTCTTCTGAGACACTAATGAGTTTGGAAGGGTATTTGCAGGGGGTGGCCAAACCCTTCTCAGCTGATGCTTTTAAAGTGGATAATCCCTCTGTGTTTTCTACATATTGTACCCTGCCTCACTGCACCCTCATCAGAGGCGGTTACTAAACCATCAGGTTTTTCTCCATGTGTGCCTCCTGTATTAATACGCTCCCTTCTGGGCCAGGCCGCCCCCAGCCTAGCTCAACTCTGCTTTAATGAGCATGGCTCTCCCCAAACTCTGGCCCTGTATTCTAGCTCATCACTGCCACATTTCCTCTCTGACTTCCTAGAGGCACCCCTAATTCTCCCCTGGCATATTTGAAAGGCTCTCTCTCTCTCTCTCCCTCCCTCCCTCCCTCCCTCCCTCCCTCCCTCCCTCCCTCCCTCCCTCCCTCTCTGTCTCTCTCTCTCTCTCTCTTCTCTCTCTCGCTCGCTCTCTGTCTCTCTCTGTCTCTCTCTCCCTTTCTCCTTCCCTACTCCCTCTCTTCTCCTTCCCCCTTCCCTCACTCCAGTACTCGAAGCTGTGCCCAGGTGGCTTTGGGTAGTTAATGTTATGGAGTAGGGATTGTATAGAGCCAGACTTACGGGTTCAAATCTTGGGAAAGCTCCCTACCTCCTCTCTGCTTCGGTTTGGTCATTTCATCCATGAGACATAGACAAAACTAGTGCCCATCCCATGGGCTTATCTCTGCCATTGCTGTTTATACACCATCTCTTATAGACAGACAGTTTCTTTGTAGTCCATACAGCATTGTCTACATAGTAGGTGCTCATTAAATAGTTTTTACGGACTGACTGAAATAATCACTGGAGGCTGGAGATTATGACTGTCCAAATTCTGGAGTGTTTTGGATCATCATGGACACCATGTTTTTACAACCCCCCCCCCCCCCGCAGCAGTTTCTTGAGGTTATCACCATATTGGCAGGGGTGGTGGTGGTGGTGGTGAGGGGGAGATACTGGGAGATACTGTTCTTTTTATTTGACAGGCCTAGAGAAACGAGAGTACTTGCTGAAAGTCACATAGGAAGTTGACCCGGGACCTGACCTGACCTCATGCTTAAACCTGGGCCCTTTTTACAGTGCCATCATCAACTCCTTTGCTGTGGGTCCTTGACCCTTCCCTGAAGGTGACTATGGGCTGCTGAGTCACTGATGCTCCCTGGAGTCCAACTTTGTGTAGCTGAAGCTTGTGACCCTGGATTCCATGTGTAAAAGCACACATGTCCTTCTCACTACAGGGAGAAGATGGCTTGCTGTGTGCAGGTACGTAGCCCCTCCCCCACTCAGGCAAGGATTAAGTCTCTCTGTACTTGGCCCGAGGACTTCGGTTATTCTTGAGTACTTGTACGGCATTCTCCTTCTAATTGAAACATCCCCTGGAGGGCAGAGGCCAGGGCTCCTGAGACGCAGGAGGTCATCAAAGGGGTTATGTCTGTGAGAACAGAAACTTGCAAGACTCTGGAGGGCAACTCCCCAGCAGTATAGAGAGTAGCAAGCAACTGTTGGGGAAGAGATTCTAGGCAGCTGAACCATAGGAAGCAGAAGCGTCTTAGACTGTCGAGCTGCCTGCAGACTGTGCAGCATGCTCCAGGACACAGCTTTCATGAGCCATCATGTCGGAGTGAGCTTCTCAGCGACCTAGCTGCTTGTGAGTAACGCCTCACCCATAGCAACACTGATTGAAAATAGTCATTGAGCTTTGTTGAAAGCTTTACTTGGTCTATCATGGGTTCCCTTCCTGGGGTGAGTAGACTGTGTGTGAGTTACACCTCCTCTAGTAAAAATCTATCACAAAACAATCTATCACCTTGACTTTCAAAAAACCAAACCAAACATTGATCCTTTCCTCTGCACACATTTTAAAAGCAGTACCACTGTAGAGTGAGAAGGTGGTGCTTGGGACATGCTCCCCAGGCACCATTCCTGGACCCTCTTATTCCGAGAACACCAAAGACAAGAATATTGAAGGTCCTCTTGCAGGTAGCCTGGTGGTGCTTATAGTGGCATTAGAATCATGGTAGGTGAGCGAAAGGAGGCAGGCAATGGTTTCTCTTAAGTACCAGCAGAAGGAAGCCTGGGGCTTGATTAACTTAGCCCAGCATCCCGGGGTTGTGCCTCCTCCTTGCCTTTGTATCGCATGTCTCAGCATGATATGACATCAGCAGGAGTCCTTCCAGGCAGTGGATTTTCCCACAAAACCTGCAATTCTTCAAAATTGGCTTCAGGTGGCATTTTCGATGATAATGCTCTTGACTCACCCACATAGCCTGACTTGGTGGCAAACGCCGTAGGTGGCTAGTAGGAGAGATTGTGGCTCTGATAATGATCTGAAGGTGCAGGGAAGGCCGAGCTAGAGAAAATCAGACCTCCAGGGAAAGATGCCAACTGTGTGTTGCCACACATGGCCAGCCTCCAATACAAGGGAGTGACAGGATTATAGAACTTTACCAAGTCCACCGTTCCCAAATGTCTTTTGCTGGCCAGTTAAGGAGAACAGAAGCTCACCAGCTAGATCTGACTGCTCCTTGCTTCAAGTTCTCAGAACAGAAAATTCCAGCACTCAGGAGGCAGAGGCCGGTAGATCTCTGAGTTTGAGACCATCCTAGTCTACAGAGTGAGTTCCATGATAGCCAGGGCTACACAGAGAAACCCTATCTTGGAAAACCAAACCAAACCAAACCAAACCAAACCAAACCCTACTGAGATCAAGTCTTCTCCCCTAAAGATTCTGACTTAATGGGTCTTCCCACATTCCTAGTGCCTATAATGGGCACTAGGAGTTTTAGAAGCACTACAGGTAATGTGCAATCAAGTCTGAAGAGTTTGACCTAGGTCTGTCTTTGTTTCTGGTCACATACTCTTTGCTGCCTGCCCACTCCAGGTGAGTGCTAAGGACCAGCTTCGCCTGGGAGGGTAGGCAGGCAGGCTCTCAGCACTACCTTGGAAGCAGGATCTGTATGTGAAGGGGTCAGGCCATCCCTTAACTCATTCACATAGGTGCGGAGGTGTAACCCGGGGTCCTGAAAGGTGGAGAACACCGAGCAAGAGGAAGTGGGATGAAGGGAGAGGCATGGAAGCAATCTTCATGGATTCCACAATTTATGCTTAGTGGTCAAATCATTCAGAAAATAAGCAAAACCAGATTTCATTTAGCAACAACAAAACCAAAACACAACAAAAGCTTGCTTCATGACTGTAAAGACTATTTACATCCCCTGTCTCCAGATGAAACAAGATGGCAACATCCCAGCATTTTCAGCATGTGTCATGGCCCATGGAAGTTAAATTGTGCTTCTCTCAGAGCCTTCTCAGGGTCACACCAACAGCAGACTCCCCAGGAAGCCAGTTGCAGGTGGCATGCAATCTCAGAAATAAAAGTGTGTAGCTTATGGAAATGGAACTCCCTTAGTAATTCACATCTTCCATAACGGACCTCCCTTTGCTCTGCAGACCAGATGTAATCATGGAGAGGAGACAGATGGCTTGTTGGTTTTCTTAGCCCGGAGGAAGACAGCTGCACAGCCCCCTGGACCTAAGTTGAGGTGAATCAAGATTGGGGAGCTTAGTGGTGAGACTGTCTTAGTGATGTTTATAGAGCTGAGATGAAACACTGCCCAAAAACAACTCAGGGAAAGAAAGGATGTATTTGGCTTACAGGTTACAGTCCATTATGAAGGAAGTCATGGCAGGAACTCAGGGCTGGAACCTGGAGGCAGGAACTTGAGCAAAGACCATGGGGGAATGATGCTTACTGACTTGCTCACATGGCTTGCTCAGTCCTCTTGCGTCCTCATACAACCCAGGACCACTGCCCAGGGGTGTATCATCTGGGGCTGGGCCCCTCCCACATAAATCATTAATCAAGAAAATCCAGACTAGCATATAGACCAATCTCAGGGAGGCAATTCTTTTTTCTACTGAGGAGCTTTCTTCCAAGATGACTCTGGTTTGTGTCAAGTTGATAAAAAGCTAACCAGCATAATGACTTTATGAAGCATTGATGTAAACTTCAGTGGGGTGCTTGGAGCTTAGATAGAGAACATCAGTAGATCATAAAGATCATTAGTAGTCAGAGTGTGTGCAATCTCAAAGAGAGAAGAGAGAAATCCCGCCTGGAGTGGAAAGGGGCATGGTGGCGGAAGAGAGAAGTATAGTTAAAATTGACAGAAAGGAAGGGTGGGAGACTCAGATTCAATAAAGAAAGAAAGAAGAAGAAAGAGAAAAGAATTAAAAAGAAGACAGGAGAGAAAAGGCAATGGAGAGATGCTGCATAGGAGAAGCTGGAATGTTGCTGCTGAAGGATGTGCTGAGCAGGAGTGTACAGGGACACAGTGACTGTCCTTAAGCCCTGCATCCTGCTGTAATGGGCAGCAGCCTCCAAGCTGAGACTCCCCAGGCAGCCGCCTCTTCTCTTCTGCCCCTTTCTCTAAGAATCTTGTTAAGGACAAAGCAATAGTCAATCCTTGTTCCCACTGCCCTGTGGCTCCTGGAAATCTAGCTGGGTTCCAAAATAGACAAATCGGGACCAGTTTACCCAAGAGGGAGAATCAAAGCCTCAGTACGGAGCTGAGGACCTAACAATTTCAGTTTTATCCAGTTCCTTCTCCTCCTTTGTGCCCAACTAACCAGATTTCCAAAGTGAGCACCCTTCAGACTTTGAAAAAAGCCACTCAGGGTTGGCCTGCAGTGCTTGTGTGTTAAGGGGTGTTTTCATTCTGGAGGTCCCTACAGGCGTTTGCCAATGTGCTTGTCATCCAGCCTCGCAAACGTGACTGATAAGTTGTCTATATAAATTTAAATATCAATGGCTATGGAAAGGTTATTCTGGAAGTCACTGGAAAATAAATGGAGTTTTAAAAACACTCAAGCACAGGTTTTCTAAAATCAGGGTGAGTTTTGATGAACAAAACCCACTGGGATAGCCCTAGCTCGACCACTTACTGCAGAGCCATGCTGGGCTCTGATCTCTCTTCATCTGTGAAGCAGGGATGTTGAAAACTGCCTCATAAGGAAGTGTGTGGAGGATAGCACACTGGTATCTAGCAACTGTCAGCACATAGCAGCTCTGGCCACACTCCTCTCATCCTTTTCTGGGGTTGTTCACCAGCTCTAAAGACTCCAACTACAGAGATTTAATGAGAGGATTTGCTAGAATAAATATTTAGGAAGGCTAATCTTTTTAAAGCACTGATTTCTCCATAGTAAATCCTGTGTTAGATACTCGTCATTCACAAGTGTTTGCTGAACACCTATTAAGTGTCCCCATCACAAGGAATTAAAAAATGAGCAAGAAAATTCACCTTTGCTGCAATGGTTTCCACAGGTGGATGGAAGTGGGTAGGGGATGGAAGTTGAAGGACATTTTAATTGCTACAATGCCAGAGAGATATCACTAGGATTTATTTGGTAGAACATAGGCCAAATATCCTGCAATGTGTAGATTATGTCTGTGCAACAGAAGACTGTCCCACTCACAATGCTGAATGAACATGTTAGTCAGAATTTGTGTCAGGAACATTGTGAAGCAGGAAGGATGTATTTTGCTCACACTTTCCAAGAGTTCAGTGCATTGTGACAGAAAAGGGGTAGTACACACCACAGCATGAAAGCTAGAGACAGAGAGGGAATTGCCAGGGGAAAATGTAGCTCCTAAGGACAAGCTCCCCACAGCTTACTGCTTCCAACCAGACCCCACTTTCCACAGTTCCGCAACTTCCCAATAGACTATTAAGGTTTTGAATTCATCAGAGGGTAACACCATTCTTTATGTCAGAGTCCTCAAGATTTGGTGGTCCCTGGAAACACCCTCACAGACATCTCAGAGATGTGATTCATTGTCTCCTAGGTACTTTTCAATGCAATCAACTGGGTAAGATTAATGGATGAGTGAAAACCAGTCATGAAGGCATCTGTTAAAAAGATGTTTAATATCATTTCCCAAAGATCAACTTTTAAGAGAGCTTTGGACTGGATATTAAATGTTCTTGTGTCCCATTTCTTCAAATCTTTCAGTTCTGATGGGCACATTCTTCTTCTTGGGCATTTTCTCTTATGGGTTGACTCTTGTCATTTTGGTAATGTTCTTAATTCTTTCACACTCAAGGCCGAGGCAGTTGACTCTGAACTAAAGAGAGTTGATTTTTAATCAGGAGTTTGGAGGGAGAACCCACGGCTCCATGACTTTCCTCTGTGAGCACTCCACCTCTGGACAAGTGTAAGGATGGGGAGCACAGAAATGATGGAGACATGTAATCCAACTAGAGTCAACCCCTCCATCTGTGGCTTCAGGGAGACCTGCCCTTCAGCACCACACACAGCATTCTACTCAGCACCAGCGACTTACCTACACCATCTCTGCTGACACTTGTGGCTTTACAGATAGACATTCTAAAGGTTGTCCACTGAAAGAAGATAATGCAGCCCACCAAGGAACCACATTTTTATTCTCCTGTTTATAACCCAAGAGTACACAAGGAGAACAAAAGCTCATTACTGTTTTCAGAATTCAGAATTGGCCACCATGAACACTGGGGAGTTTCCTTGCAGACAGCATAGTCCAAGCAGCATGAGAGCTGGACAGCTAGGAATAGTTTTCCGGACAGAGGATCATGCCTTATGAATTCTTTTAATTTAATTCTAATTTTGGGACAGTAGACTGTCTGGCCTTTGAATTTCCTCTATAGCTAAAGATGACTTTGAACTCTTGATCTTCCTGCATCTACAACTACACCCAGCTTTTGTATGAACTATATGGAATACATGAGTTATTACATTTAATTTTATATGACTTTACCTGAAGAAGGATGAATTACTATGAAGCTAAAGAAACTGTAAAACTTTAGAAAAATTCTTATTTCATCATAGCGGTGTTTTTAGTTTTTGTAACCATATAAAGATAGAAAAACAGAAAAAAAAATTTGAAAAACATTAAGAACTTGATACTTGTAAAAACCATTCCAATTTTTATATTTAAAAAGTATGACTACTTCATACTAAGAAAAAATGAAAAATTATTTTTCTTATATTTTTAACACTTTATTAGTTTATTATCTATCAATAATTTTGTTTATTAATAAAATGATTTATTATTTGTTAATTATTAAGAAATTACTTAGTAATTTATTATTTAATAATGGTCATTTGAAAGTTAAATTTGAGAAAAATAACACCTTCAAGTCCTATTATTATTTTAAGTTTTGAAAAGGTTTATATAATTTTCTTGCATTATAATTCACAGTTGTCTTTCTCACACACATAGAGGGTGTACATGTATAGATTTATATGTGTTTATAAAACAATCCAGTGATCATTCCTATAATTCTTTTATCAGACCTTACATATACCTGCATAATTTTATTTTATGCATGACAAAATTTTATTACACATATCTGTATACATAATGCATCATCCATATATGTATATCATTGAAAGAACTGATCATGGGCACTATATCCTTTGATTAGGATCATGTCTGGGCATGCTATAAGCTACTTTAAAGATAAATTTATTTATTATTTACACTTTTTTTTGAATGAGTCATGTACTCCAGAGCTAAAATACTGGCAAAGATAAAAGTATCTTCAATGGTTCTTCACAATGTTGATTAAGTTATTTAAAGTCAGAGCCTGGCATGATGGCATACACCTGCAATCCCAGTAACTTAGGAGCCTGAGGCAGGAGGATAACAAATTCAAGACCCATCTGAAAAACACTGAAAATAATTTCTTTTTAAGTTTCCTCCCACATTATACATGGAAGAGCCAATTTAGGCTGTTTTTAGACATGATGGCCAGCCAACAAGGTGGCCTTCCCTGCCGTTACCTTCTGGTATTCATAGAGTTGAACTCTGCAGTTAGTAGGAAACCATAAGGAGGATGCTCAGTGACTTTGACTTCATCATGGAAATTACAAAGGACGTTTCCACTTTAGCATTGCGTTTGTGTCACTAGGGTTGGCAGAGGCTGCTTCCAGGTCATGACCACACTCAAGATTCTTGAGTTCATGAAGAGAAGCCGGGGACTCTTCCTGGGGCCCCTGTCAGCTTGCCAGTCCCATATGAGCCACTTTGACGGAGAACCACTCAGTGACAGACAGCAGCATCCCTGGGCAGCATGTTTACTGCAGTTTTACTGGGGACCCTAAACTCCAGTGATCTGGTCATACCACTCCTGAATTCCCATTCCAACATAGTGAGAAGATGAGTGTTTGCTCCTTCAAGCTGTTAAGAGGGGCAATCTGTCACATGCAAAGGATAACACAGAAGCTGCTGTTACCCAGGTATGTCTATTTTTTTTTTTTTTTTTTTTGGTTTTTCGAGACAGGGTTTCTCTGTGTAGTTTTGCGCCTTTCCTGGGACTCACTTGGTAGCCCAGGCTGGTCTCGAACTCACAGAGATCCACCTGGCTCTGCCTCCCGAGTGCTGGGATTAAAGGCGTGCGCCACCACCGCCCGGCCCTATTTTTTAATAAAAGGAGTTTGGGGGAGATGTAAGTGACTAGTATTTATTGAGTATAATATGTATAATATACTATGAGGTATATATAGCCACTGATATTATCTTCTTGATTAGTAATAATATTAATTGACTAATTATCCAATATTCAATTATTAATCAATGTTATTGATTAATAGTAATAATTGAAAGTAGTATAAAAAGCACTTGCCCACTGGAGACATTTTGGGGCTAAAATAGGATGACAATGTAAGAAAAGACTAGTCTTCTCAATTTTGAAGTTAATTGCCTATTGGTTGAATCTCATGGGGTAGAGATACCATTTGGGAGGAGCAAAACCTATCTGGTGATTAGTTTGCAATATACAATCAACTCACTAAGGGATGGATGTGTATACTCACCCTATAGCTCCCCTTTGGGTTCATTGCCAGGTAATATTAACATAAAAGGCCTTCAAGGAGGTCAAATGTATAGGGCATATTTAAATGCATGAAAAAAATCAGAAGGAAAAACAAGACAAAACTGAAAACAAAGTGCTTTGTCATTTCATTGTCTATCCTTAGTGAGAATCTTCTATCTTCAAGGCTTGGAGTTGAGAGATGTAAAGTCCATGTCCCCTGACTTTTGGATACTGAGTGGTAGTTAGATACATGGGCATGACATAGCACATATGATATGGAAAATTCCTGTGGTAGAAAGAGTCTTTGGCTTACTCAGTCCTCTTTTTAGGATATACTGTGATGCTCTTGGTTTGGGCCTCTAAAGTTCATTTTTTTTAGCATTCCTTTTAGGTAGCTTTTAAAGAAGAAAATCAGGCTTTGTCAATATAGATATGTAAAGATTTACTCTCTCTCTCTCTCTCTCTCTCTCTCTCTCTCTCTCTCTCTGTGTGTGTGTGTGTGTTTGCACATGTGTGAGCACTCTCAGAGGCAGAGGAGAGTATTGGATCCTTTGGAGCTGAGTTACAGGCATCTGGGCCCACTGATGTGTGTCTGTGCTGGGAACCAAATTCTGGTCCTTTCTGCAGCAAGTGCTTTTAATGGCTGAGCATCTCTCCAGCCCTGCATATCCACAGACACTCAGGCAACACTTAGAAAGAGGCGGTGAAGCAGAAGGCTTCTTATCCTCATTCTGTTTTCTTATGCAGTTAAGTCCATGGACACATGACATCCCTGCATCTCAGTACAGTCATCGGGTCTGGGGCTGAGAGGAAGTGAATCTGTTTCTAGTCTTCTAATACATTGGTTGGAATTTAAGTGCAGTAGGTCAGTGGTGGCTTCCTGCAACCCTGTTCCAAATTTTTTAAGCCCTTAAATACCAAGAATCAATTTCTGCTTAAAATACCTGTAGTGGCTTCTGTTTCCTATGGTGAATCCTGACTGATTGGCTCTGAGGAAGGGACCAGAAAGTGTTTTGTGAGATGAATGGGAGGAAGAGGTGATTAGAAAGGCATCTGGAGATGTTGTGGACTATTAGTTTAAGATGTGGTACATTTGTTTATGCTGTGGAATACTTGTTCAATGTTTCGAAGATGTGCTGAATTCTTTTATGTTGTATTTGTTTAACTCTGTAAAGCTGTGTTCCTTTGCCTGTCTAAAACACGTGATTAGTCTAATAAAGAGTGGAATGGCCAATAGCAAGGCAAGAGAGAGAAACAGACAGGGCTGGCAGGCAGAGAGAATGAATAGGAGGAGAAATCTAGAGCGAGGAGCGAGAAAAAGAGGAGAGGAGGATGCCAGGGGCCAGTCTTGTAATACAGTCAACCATGGAGTAAGAAGGACAGAAACATACATAGAATAAAGAAAGGTAAAAAGCCCAGAGGCAAAAGAGAAAAGGGATAATTTTAAGTTAGAAAAGCTGCCTATAAGCAAGCCAAGCTAGGACTGGGCGTTCATAAATATGAATAAATCTCTGTGTATTTATTTGGGAGCTGGGTAGCTGGCCCCCAAAGAGTAAAAAACAAAAACAAAACAAAGCAAAACAAAACAACAACAACAAAAATCCCACAACTACATGCAACTATGTGGGGGACAAGAACACTTTTTAGGATAAAGGATTATAGATTTCAGGCATCTCAGAAGGAAAGATGAGAATCCCAAGTGGAAACGATTAGGCAAGCTTTTCTCCACACTTGGTACTTCCTTATCTCCTCCCACACTCTCCAGCTGAATGGGTTATGGTTTTTATTAAGACTTGGACTTGAATGAAAAAAATACTCAACTCTCCATTTGTTGAACCTGGGAAAGAAGTTATCTCAATGCTGAGAAGGTAGATTGTCCTGGAGCCCCCACGCAGATCCTGCAGATAGATGAACCTGGAAAGGCAGTGCCATTTCCTTTCCAATCCTTCATCACCCTGCTGGAGGCCACAAGCTGTTGTCCGTCCTCTGCTTACTCCTTGATCACCTACCTCCCCAGGGGAAAGCAAACCAGAGGGACCAGGTGTTCCTTGACACAGCAAACCAGAAGAAAAATCACTGCACGGGGATTGAGGAGACTCGAGATCTATATATAGCTCTTCTGCCTATTAGGTAGATGACCTTGGGAAAGTTTAATTAATGAACAAATGTAATAATCTTGGGCTCTGCCTGCTTCTATCCAGTATGAAGGCTGCAACCTTAACTCAGATGTGATCATTTCTGCTGTGGACACTTCTGTGATCTGTGTGTCCTCCATCATCCAGTCTCAGGGCATCTGGAATATTCTTGAGAAAATACATGTCAGATCATATTATCTCTCCTTCCAGACTCTTTAATGCTTCCCAGGGGCCCTAGGATGTCAGACCTCCTGAGCAGTGTGTGAAGTCTGGTCTGCCTCAATGGTACTCTTTTTCTTTTCTCACAGAGGGCTTATAAACCCCAAATCAGAGAGTTCATCCTGAGAGGTCCATAAGTCACTCTGGTGGGGTGTGAGTAGAAACGAGTACCTTGTTCAGTGTTATCTTTATCTCAAAATTAAGAAGCCAGTCAAGCCTTACTAGCATTTAATATAAGGTGTCCTGGCTCGGAGCATCTCTTAGATTGTCATATATGGCTCTTGTCTATCATGTGTCAAGGTCAGCAGTGTAAAGTTAAGAGGATGGTGGTAGCTTATGCACACTCGGGAGCCAGGCCAGACTACCTGGATAAATACTTTCCCTTGGTTAATAACCTTATATTATTATGCTCACCATTCCGGGGAAGTGTGGGAGTTTCATGGTGTAGAAGGATTTGCCTAACATGGACAATCAGTAGTATTCTAGGAAGACAAATGCAAGCCCCAAAAATTTGAAAGAAATTTGTGGGGCTATTGTTTACTCAGTTTTGATTATGAGCTCATCACAGCCATCTTATGAAATAAAGTTACAGTGAAAATTGTATTTCCCCCAATGTCAAAATTATGAAGTCTGCCTTAAACAAGCACTTACATTCATTGTTATTAAAGATGGAGCTCACCTGTGTATAGTACCCTGATACTTTTATCGGCTTATATAATTGCATATAATCAAACACGTTGTGGTGCCTGCACAAAATATATTTTCTTTCCTGGTGGAATAGCAAAGAGTTTGTAGACTGCAGAGCTACATGGTCTTGGGTTTTGAACCTAGGGCTTTCCTTAGACCCAGCTTGCCTCCTTTGATGTAAAATAAGAATATGAGTGCCTTGTCTATCGAGCAACCTTATATAGAATAATTGTTTCCATACAGTACATTTTCAATGGGCCTTAGAAAAACAGACTTAAGATTTAGAGTATTTTGGCTGCAAAATGGCTTGAAAGATTTAATCCAGATATTTATTGTCAGACATTTACTCAGCATGACAAAAACGGTAAGCGTTATGTGCCATACAAAAGTATGGCCAGGATAGGTTATGGTACCGTGCACTCTAAGATGGCGAATTGCCTCCTGACATCAGGACCAGATGGATCACCCACCAACCTCATCCTGAAGAACCCAACAAGAAGTGCCCTTTTGCACCATAGTTACTCTTGGAGTAATCTGTTTTTCCTAGACATCAGAACTCAGCCAATAAACCATAGGGATTGACGGGTGTCATGGTGTAGGCAGAAGAAGATTGGAAAAGGGAATTGCAGGTGGTAAGTGCCTTGTAATAAATAATCAGCTTTTTCCCATTTTAGAAATGTCTGGGACCAGTAGAGACATCTAACCCGTGGAACCGGACAAGAGTGGGCCACTTAATCCCGTATAAAAAGAGTGAATCTTTTCTTTTTCTCCAAGTGAGATGACTTTTCAACACCAGTCAAAACCACCACAGCTGCCTGTTACTAATCCGCTCCAGTCGTTAGTGCCTGGCCTGTGAGGTTATACCACCAGCGGCTCACAGACCTTTTCCAGGCATCCATCCCCTTTTGAACGAACACACTTTAACTACAGTGTTTATCTATTTGTGTTTGAGGGCGAGAATGTGCTCGAGCCCGTGCCACATCCCTCCGGTGGAGGTCAGAGGACAGCTTTCTGGGGTTGGTTCTCCTGACAGGTGTGTGTGTGTGTGTGGGAGTGGTGGGGGGGCAGGGATTGAACTCAGTTCATCCGGCTTGGTGGTAGACATTTTCACCTGCTGAACTATCTCACTGGCTCTCTGTCCTCTTAAAAAAAATCATCGCGGAAAGAACACACCAAGCTCATGATAGTTTAATGTGACTGCCTATTAAATGATCCTCTCTGGCAGAGCTCTCGGTCAGGATTAGGGTCCTGGGCAGGCAAATCTTAAAAGAATAGAAAATTACTCTTTAAAGCACAAAACAGCTATGATTGGAGGTCCCCTGATGTGCGTTTCACAAGATCCTAATTTTTCCTGTTCTTGTGGATGACTGAGCAGTGGCCATGCTGACAATTATTTTCATTGAAGACAGGGCCTCATTATGCAGGCCAGGTAGGTCTTGAATTCTCAACCTGCCTCCCTCCCCTGCTTAGCTCGCAGGGAATGTTTTGAGGACTCACTTCTGATGTTCACTTCCTTGCTTATTAGCGAGCAGATGCAACTGTTGAGTGCCGCCGGTCCCAGCAGCTGATTGTTTCAGCAGATTCAGGGAAAGAAAAGAATCAAAGCCGTTTGACAAAAATGTACTTTTTGGATAGAATTTATCAGTCACTTGCTAACTCAATTGAAGGGTTATTTTTATCTTGATTTTGTATTTTTTTTTTTTTTTGCTGTTGTTTTTGGAAATAACAAGTTGAGTACCTCGAAAGACCAGGTGTCTAATCGACTTGGCTGGTGGTCCTGACGGGCGTTTGATACGACACCCATTGACTAAACTGATGGGAATTCGAATGAGTTCAGTCAAAACGCTTAAGGCTGTCAGCAGGGAGTCTCAATGAAGTTTTGCTCCGGAGAAGTAAATAGATGCTTTATGATGAGGAAACACGGGTCTTTTGGCAGTGAGGCACACATGGAAGGGAACGCTTTGCAAAGGGAGAGCTCTTTGAAACAACTGGAGTGAGTTTTTCTGTCTTCCCACCATTGACATAGTGCTTCCCTGTTTCAAGTCTCCTGGGAAGAGAGAACTGGCAGACTGTACTTGAGGGGTGAATGAGGGTGACTGTGGTTTTCACACCACACCACTGACTCAACACTAATCTCATGCTTGGGGTAAGGCTGGAGCCAGCCCATGGGTGAGCCACGTAGTAGACAAAGGAATTTTCAGTTCTCTGTAGGATTTGCCTCAAATTCCCTTTTCCTCTGTCTCCACCTTCTCTAGGATGTATAGCACCCCATAACACCCATCTCCAGGGCCAATACTTATTCCTGCCATAGAATAAAGAGCCAATCACTCTATTCAACCTTTCCAGTCAAGATCAATTTTCATTAAAGTCTGGCATCAGCCAACCACCTGTGCTCCAGGTTCTGTGTTCCAGGCTCTGTGTTCCATGCTCTGTGTTCCAGGCTCTGTGTTCCAGGCTCTGTGTTCCAGGCTCTGTGTTCCAGTCTCTGTGCTCCAGGCTCTGTGTTCCAGTCTCTGTGCTCCAGGCTCTGTGTTCCAGGCTCTGTGCTCCAGGCTCTGTGTTCCAGGTTCTGTGTTCCAGGTTCTGTGTTCCAGGTTCTGTGCTCCAGGCTCTGTGTTCCAGGCTCTGTGCTCCAGGCTCTGTGCTCCAGGCTCTGTGCTCCAGGATCTGTGTTCCAGGATCTGTGCTCTAGGTTCTGTGCTCCAGGATCTGTGCTCCAGGTTCTGTGCTCCAGGCTCTGTGCTCCAGGTTCTGTGCTCCAGGCTCTGTGCTCCAGGCTCTGTGTTCCAGGCTCTGTGCTCCAGGCTCTGTGCTCCAGGTTCTGTGCTCCAGGCTCTGTGCTCCAGGCTCTGTGTTCCAGGCTCTGTGCTCCAGGCTCTGTGCTCCAGGCTCTGTGCTCCAGGTTCTGTGTTCCAGGTTCTGTGTTCCAGGCTCTGTGCTCCAGGCTCTGTGTTCCAGGTTCTGTGTTCCAGGTTCTGTGTTCCAGGCTCTGTGCTCCAGGGTCTCTGCTCCAGGCTCTGTGCTCCAGGCTCTGTGCCCATCGGCACTGTCCACAGTTCCCCATTTAGCATTTTGTGACGGCTGAGGGTCGGATGGCCTTTTGACATTTCACGAAGGAAGTTTCCTTGGGTGACATTTGGAGTTGAAGATCTGGTGGACTTTTTGATACTTTTGCTTGAGCTGGTGAACTGGAATACCTAGAGCCGGCTCTGGGTTCCAGGAAGAAGGAGATGCTTGGGCATCGTGAAGAGCAGACCCAGAAGTCGTGAGAGCTAAAGCAATGGCTGGCCCCAAAGGCTCTGACTGCTCGGCTCCTTCAGTCAGTTCTGCCAAAGCTTCTTGCATAAAACCAGTGAAAATGCTCCTCCTCCTGCTCAAGAAGTGTGAGTCACAGGAAAGCCTTATGGGTTCAGGTCACCCTGTTCTATGGTCCAAGGTTAGAGCTCAGTTCAGTGCCTACTAATGGGCCAGTCTGATCCACTGATTTGAGAAAAGACCCTCTGCAGGACATCCCCAAGTGACACACAAGTCTCTGCTTAGGGAGCACAGGGGCACTTTCTGGGTCACTTATGGAGAAAGCTAGGCTGTTAGATAGAGGGGAAATACCTGCCAGAATCAAGACAGTGAAATCAAGGTGGTTACACAAAGACACAGAAAACACAGTTCCAAGACATTTGAGTGGTAAACTGGTCCAATCCATTTCTCTCTTACTGTGTGGTCACAGTTCTCTGGCACAGTGCATAGACTGTTCTTTCTAGATGACCAGGGCCAGGGCCAGCTGCTTGGAGATTGGTGGGAAAGACCTGGGAAGATGAGTTCTGGGTAGGGACCTTTAGACAGACACCCGTTGTTCTTTTATGAGCTTATGAGATTTTTACCCACAGTTCCGCCACATGGCAAGCAGAGATAAAACTCCAAGAGGTTAAGTGACTTGCCAGAGCTGACCAACAGTGGTTGGGTCAGTGTGATGGTACAGGCTAGCAGGATACGGTTTTGCTTGGCACAGGGCTGCTGTGGATGATTGATTGATAAATAAAACACTGATTGGCCAGTAGCCAGGCAGGAAGTATAGCGGGACTAGCAGAGAGGAGAATTGAGAGAACAGGAAGGCGGAGAGGAGACGCCAGCCTGCCGTCCAGGGAGCATCATGTAGAGGCAGCAGGTAAATCCACAGAACACGTGGTGACATATAGATTAACAGAAATGGGCTGAGTGTAAGAGTAAGAGCTAGACAATGGTAGGCCTGAGCTAATGGCCGAGCAGTTTAAATAATATGAGTCTGTATGTTTATTTTATAAGTGGGCTATGGGACTGCCAGGGCTGGCAGGACCCAGAGAAAAAAACTCTATCTACACAGGGCCTTGCTGTGCAGTACTAGTCACCCCGAGGGAAGGCTGACGATTAGCTGGTGTTGATATACTTTCCTCCTATCTCAACCTCATTGGGCAGATTGCAGGGCCTGTGTTCTCCCATTCGTCAAATGAAGATGATGAAAAAAAAGATCTAAGGTCAGCCTTGTGAGCATGCAGCCGGTATGATTGCATACAGCCCTCTATGTAAGCCACTCTCAATTCGAAAGTATTCAAAATCTCCAATTATCCCAAAACCTTGAATTTATATAGAACATGAGCCATCAAATCTGTACTCTGCCTCCTCTGCTAGTCCTGGTTCTCCATTACTCCTCTTCTTATGGTCCGCAGGACCCAGTCTGGTCTCTGTTTCCTGTTTCCCATCCAGATGGCTGCTCTCCTCCACGCAAAAGCATGCATGGGCATCGGTGAGAGTCAAGATGAGACACATGTACCCTGGAACATCTTAGTCCAGTATTGGTTCTCAGTGCGTCCTTGGGTCTCTCTGTGCGTTGTGCACTATGAGATAAAGGTGGAAGGCACAGCTCACATCTTCTGCTCCCAGGGGACTATGATGCAGCCATCTGGTGATGGGGGAAGAGAGCCCGGTAGACTTCGCCTCTGCAAATGTACTGAGTGGAGTCCTGGGACCTCTGAGGGGATGGACGTAGGAAGCATTTCTGTGCTCCAGGCAGGTAACAATAAATAGCAAGTAAGACTACCATGGCAGAGAGTGAGCAAAGGAAGAAGGGGTGTGGGAGGGAGGGAGGGAGAGTATTATATACAAAGTTGTATCTTGTAGCATCTCCCCCCGCCCCCCAGACAAGGTTTCTCTTGCAGCTTTGGCTCCTTTCCTGAAACTCACTCTGTAGTCCAGGCTGGCCTCGAACTCACAGAGATCCGCCTGCCTCTGCCTCCCAAGTGCTGGGATTAAAGGCGTGCGCCACCACCACCACCACCACCGCCACTGCCGCCACCACCCGGCATCTTGTAGCATCTTTAATTGCATCTAGTTTTCCAGCAGTTTTGAACAATGCCTCACGCCTTCATTTTTGCAATACCCCTCATGAATTCTGTAGCTGTCAGTGTGTCTATTTCATGAAATGTCTTGGGGATTAGATGACAAAGTCCTTAGAAATCTCCCTATAGGATGTGAGTTTCTACCAGAGCCAGAGCTGCCCGGCCTGCTTCCTTCACTATACAAAGGGAGGGCTATCCCATGGACCCGAGGAAGCACATCCCTCAGTCCATCAAACCCAAGAGTATCTGCCATCTTCCTCAACCATGGCCAGCTTCTTCCTGCCCAGTCAGGTGGTAGAGAAGAATCCACTGCTGCAATGATCAGAGCAGGTCGGGTGAGGCCCGAGTCAGGCTTGTCACTGGACCCAGTTGTCCCACGGCCATACCCACTGTGCTAGCTGCCTCACTGCCAGCACAATTAGGAATTCAAGAACAAGCTTCTGAAACGAGCCCTCGACTGGGAGAGGCAGTAACAGCACCGGTTATTAGCGATTCTTCCTGGATGGGTTAGGGTGTGAGCAATAGAATTAAATGAATTTCCTCTGAAAGATCTGCCGCGCCAAGTAAGAGATGTAAATGCTACATTACGCGTTGAAAATACCTCCAGGGTTTCATTTATGGACTTGTTTATATTTATATATTTATTCGAGTGTTTATGACTTTCTGTCGTTTTCGCGCTGGTGTCCCCCTGCTCATTATGGCTTTATGACTGCTGTTTGGAAGCACACTATCCCATGATTTGATGAAGGGAAAGGATCCAAGAGAGGAAAATAAGTTTAATTTGATAAGTGGGGGAAAGTCTTCCCTTGGAGGGGAAGTTGAAAAATGAAGTGAGGGGGTCTGTGTGCTTTAGGGGGATCCTAGAGAGTGCCTGCTAGGAGGTATCTGGGGACATCCTCTCTTGTCACTCTGTAGGGAGCTGAGACTCAGTGGCTTTGGGGTGGAGGCTGTGCAGAGGTCTCAGAACAAATGGCTGGGAAGTCAGGACAAAGTCCCAGGCCTCTTTATGCACATGATTAATCCAGACCGACCCCCTGTCTTTTACTTATGTAAAAGACCCTACTCAGCCCTCAGGTGCAGAAAGTACTGTGTCTGGAGCCTGCCGCACTTCTAGGGGCCCATGAAAATGTTTTAATTTCTTTTTAAAACCAGAAGAAAAATGCATAGAATCCAAATCATGTTATATTTGTCTTGATACCAAGGCAGCCATAAAATGCGATTTTTATTTATTTATTTATTTTTTTTATGGAGTAAGAGACTAACAAAAGCAGTGTCTGGGATCCCTCACAAGTCATAGTGCAGGCCTGCTGACACCGGCTACCTAAGAGAGAGGCAGGGGATGTGGGCCACCCCTAGAGAAGGCACTATGGGTAAGAGTCTCTGAGTTAAGTTAGCATGGGTCAAAAGTCTTTCTCACCAACTCTGGAGAGACCATTTCAAATAGGGAATAGGCCCTCTGGTGCAGTCCATTAAGACGGATGGGTGAAGAGTCCCATAGATAATCTACAAGGGCGAACACACACTAAGTGTGGAGGCTCTGCTGGCCTTGTTCACCTCCTTTTTTGTTTTTGATTTCTCCCCCCCCCCATTGGCCTCAAACTCAAAATCTTCCTGTTCTGCATGTTTGTGTTATAGGGATGCATTGCTGTGTCTGCCCCTGATGCAGTTTTGATCAAGAGACCTGCACTGATGCCCTGAGTCTCAGTCTCTAGTGGACCGCAGGAATTATTGAGTATGAGGCATACATGTTTGGGTGGTCCATTCATGGAGAGTCTCATGGAGCTATGGGCAAGATGCGCAGCACACACATCTGACTGGGATATCTGGGTTGGCCTGCAACTCCCCTCAACCTGATCTCTCACGACTCCCTGGTCTTAGGGAAGGAACCCCACTTCCTAGCTGCTTAAGCTTCTTTCCCCCATGCCACACCCCAAAGGCATTGGCATCTCCTACTATTGATCTCCGAGTGATACCATCCTTCTTTTCACCTTTGAGGCTGAGCTGCTTAAGACGTCGTGTCTCTCTCCTGGATGTAGCGTCCTACCTTCTCTCTATTTTCTACCCTGCAGCTTGAATCTTTGAATACCCAGCTCAAATCTCTCCCCAGGTTAAAATCTCTCCAGGGATTCCCTATTTACTTAGGCACAAGCATAATCTAGATGGGTAACTAGAGTCACTAGATTTTATTGCCCACCTCTAGCTAGTTCTCTGATATCATCCTGCTGTCACTTTCCCCACCTTGAGCCCTTTGTAACTATTGTTCCTCTGCTTAGAATATTATGCCTATTGCTGGTCAGTCCCGTGGCATCTCCCCGGAAAGACTGTCACTTGCCTTTCTCTACCACACTGTACCTCATCTCCCTCCTCCCCCGACTTCCAAGCCTATCTATCTTCTCCTTCTTTAGAGTGCTCACTACTTCATGCCATCCCATCCATGTTACTGGCAAGAAGGAGGTGCCACATCTCACATTTCAGGGCCTACACCGAGTGGCGTGCTCAAGTAATATTTGCTGAATGAAAAGGCAAAAGACCGTGACTGCAACCCCATCAAAAACATCTGAACGCTTGTCCCAGTAGGCAGGCTTCCCACTTTCACTGCAGACTCAAATTCTCAAAAGAATCCTCCATGACCTCCGTGGGGCCTCTTGCTAGTTCTGTCCCTCATAGCATTGTGGATACTGTCCCCAAACAACTCAGTGTCTCCCCGTCTTATGGTCTTTCTGTCTTTGGAAAGAGTTCATTTCTAAGACATACCTGGGTCAGGACCTCCCTGCAGACACTTGCAGAGGCTTCCATGGCCTTCAGGGTGACTCCCATACTTTATCCTCCTCAGGGCATCAACTGCTGTCCTGGCCTGCCTCACATAGCCCGAACCTTTCCTGCTCCCACAGATATAACTCGTATGTCATAAATTATCCTGACATGATTACTGCTGAAACCAGTCCACAAACTGACAGGGAAAGGAAGAGGGGAAGACAAAATCATTCTCTTCAGCGAATGTCAAGCTGCACTGTAGTGGGAGAAGCAAGAAGAGGAACCTTAGACGAGCTGGGAAAGAAAGGGGGTACTGGAATATATTCTCCACAGACATTCTGTTTATGAACTCAACTAGAATCTACAGAAGATATGTGAACCTGATGGATATAAGGAAGGGGCTGGTATGAGGGGGTAAGAAGTGATGCTCATCAGTTGGAGGGGGTGCAGCACAGGCAGGTAGTCACCCACAGAGGCTTGGGGGTTCTGTGCCTGTCTTCAGTGGGAGGAAGAGGCAGGAGTGAAGCTCAGAGCCGTGTACAACTTTGGTGCTGAGGACTCAGCTTGTGTGGCTAGTTACCAAAACTCTAACAGCACAAGGTTGTTGTAGCAAAGAGGTAAATGTGGGCAGAGGCAGAAGGTGGCTGCGGGCTGTTCTGAAGAGCATGTGATTTATCTGGAAGTGAGCGGGCAGCCTCTGGAGGGGCCTTGGTGCAGAAGGCTCGGTTGAGATTTGTAGCTTAGGAAGAGTGTTTTGGCCATGTGTGTTTGGAGGTGGGAAGGCCAAGGTGGAGGCTCTGCCTAGTTGTCAGCTGAAAAAAGTGTTAATTAATGTTAAGGCAGCATGCTTTCAACCTTTCTTGGAGATCTATTTGAGGTTTGTATAGGATGGGTATACAGAGAACACTAGGGTCATTCTAAAGAAGATACTGAGAATCCTTGTGAGGGTCAGTGATGTCCCACCCAGTTTCTTGGCTGGTGCTAGGTGGCAAATAATTATGGTGGCAATATATGTGTCATCTTGGTGGGATGTAGTTCTCCCCATCCCCTGTTATATGATTAACTGCTAACTCTGGTGTTGATGAGAAGGTACCTTGCATGTGTAAAGTCCATGATTAGTTGACTTGAAGAAAGAGAAATTCATGATGATGTAAGATGGACTGGATGGGATCATCTGTAAGGCTTTGAGAGCAGCAGCACTGATGCTTTTCTGAGAAGAGAGAGATCTGCTTGTGGACATGAGCTCAGCCTGTGCCCAGATGTGCAGCTACCCTCTCCTGCTATGGGGTGTCTTTCTGTATGCTGTGAATATATGTTGCTCCCATTGGTTAACAAATAAAGCTGCAGTGGTCTATGTCAGGAAAGAATAGAGCCAGGTGGGAAATCTAAGAGGGATAGAGAGAGAAGAAAGGTGAGGCCAGAGGAGATGCCAGTCAGCTGTCCAAGGAGCAACAAGATGTCAGCAGACCGGTAATGCCACAGCCATGTGGCAACATATAGATTAATAGAAATGGGTTAATTTAAAATGAAAGAGCCATAGACCATACAGTTTGTAATTAATATAAACATCTGTGTGTTTACTGGGGACCGAGCAACTGTGGGATCAGGCAGGAAAACTTCCGACTACGCTCCCCAGTGAGCTGCTGTTAGAAGACTTCTGACCTGCCTTGCCAGTCCACCATTGTATAAGCCAGGTCCTTTCAGTAAACCTAATACAGATTTTCCCTACTGGTTCTGTGTTTGGGGTTGCACCTTGATTATATAGCAACTGGGACAGGATCCAAATCCAGTCCCTGCCTGAGCAGGCCTCCTGGGTTCATCTAGCCACACCACTTTCTGCCTACTCCTGTGTCAGAAACCTGTGGAGGAACCAGCAGCCAGAGGAGTCTGTCTAAGGATGGAGAGGTGTCTGAGTGCTGAAGTGTGTGCAATTGTGTATTTGATGATGGGATTCACTTTGGTTTCTTAGAGGACCCAGAACCAAACAGCTCGTATCCAGCTCTCACTTCATACGTTAGCCATTCCAATCTCTTGCCCAGCTCCTGGGAAATTCCCTTTGGGATTAATAATGGGCACTGGAAATGCCCATTCTGGCTGCTGCACATTCCCTTTATGTTTGATCTTAAGGCTTAAGGGTTTAAAGTGGGTCTTCAGTGTGCTGAATGAAGATCCCTCTCTATAGACTCATGCATCTACCAACCCAGAGCTAGCTCAGGAGTCCTGGGGCAAGATGAATTCTGTTCTAGATGGCTGGCCAATTAACTCCACTTCCAATGATATTCCAAACTTATGGAGAGCACTTGGCAAGGCAGACATTTGCACATGTTTACCCACATTAATTAATTTAGCCTTGTGCTATAACGGCGAGCATAAGGTTAATTTAAAGGAGGGCCAGGATGGGTGTTGTATGTGCAGAGATGGAAGGCTCCTATCTCCCTCTAGTCTACCATAGTTACCTTTTTGTTTGGAATGAACTCTGTGCCTCTCAGCAGGAAAGGCTCTAAGAAGCCTGAGAACTGTGTCTTCATTCCATGATTCATTTCTGTGCTATGTCTTCCTGATTGATTCATGGATTGTGTATGCATGTGTGTGAACTGGGAACAGTTGACTTGGTCAGCTGTTGGCAAATTGTATAAGGGTGGGAAAGGCTTCAGAGTGTGTGGACAGAAGGGAGGTTGGAAGGACAGTACAATGATCAACCTTCATTGTCAACCTGGTTGGATTTGGAATCACCTAGAAGATACACCTCTGGTGTACTGGGGAGGGCATTTCCAGGAAGTTGACTTAATGAGGGGGGACCCATCCTGAGTGTGGGTGGGACTGCTCCAGGCACTGGAGTCCTGGACTGAACAAACAGGGACAAAAGAGTACCAGCATGCCCCATTCCCTGCTTCCTGGTGCTTCCAGAAGTGAGAAGTCCTCACTGCATGCTCTTAGGTGCTATGAACTCTGCCCTACCTTCTTTGCCAAGATAGATGGGATTTTCCTAAATCATAAGCCAAAACAAATCTTTCTCCCCTTAAATTGCTTTTTGAAATAGCAGAAGCCATGGAGGGCTCTTGGGTTATGTTTCCTAGTGAATAACTACCTAAGTCACACAGGGTCTGAGTGATTTGGCTTAGTCAATACTTAAATGGAAAGCTACTTTAATGTAGTGGTGAATGTGTGGAGTTTGAAGTTAGTTTGTATTACATTCTAGAACTTTTTACGCTTCAACTAAAAATAAAAAATAAAAGAAAAGAAAGAAATTTATAAGACAGGATTTCATACCCCTGTAATTCCAGCACTTGGGAGGCTGAGGCAGGATTTTGAGTTTCAGAAAGCTTGGGCTACAAAGCTGAAAATGGTAATATATATATATTGCAGGACACATGCATGTGCATGCACACACACACCACACACACACACACACACACACACACACACACACACAGCACACACCACACACCACACACACACACACACACACACACACCACACACACACACACACACACACACACACACACACACCACACCACACACACACACACACACACACACACACACACACACACACACACACCACACACACACATCCATAGTTCTTTGGTTGTCTGACAATACAGATTCCAAGGGGTCCATTTGGACACCAGCAGGGTGGAGAGCAAATCTGACCACTGAAGACTAAGGAATAGCTTCGTGTGATCACCTGCTTGCTCAGTGACTACTCATATAAGGAACACAAGCCACAGAAGTACTAAAGACCACAGAGGCTGAACACACATAGATCACATATGGGAAAGTGAGGATGAAGTCCAGTAGTCCAGGGAGATTGGCTGGCCCTCGTTAGAGCAGGGTGCTTTGCATCCTTCTGGCAGAGACAGCTATACAGCGCTGGGCAGGGGTCGAGTGCCGCCTCCTCCTACTCACAGTTGCCTGTTGCTTTTGGCCGTCAGAGCTGATGGGAATGTAATGTGGGGTGTTCTGGCCAGGAAGAAGAACCTAGGGGCTTGGAATCCTACCTTCAAACCCCAGGTCGGCATGTATGGGAACCAACCCACCTGTATCTGCTCCCCAAAGTATAGTCTAGTGAGGGGACGCCTAAGTTCAGGTGGAAGCTCTGTTTTTGTGACACCCAACCTCTGGCTAGAATAGAAACTGTCTCCATGTACTCTCCTGATGTGACATTGGCAACAACATCCGAGTATTTAGACATTCAGACAATAGGCTGCATTTTATTTATTGTAGAGGTCTTTAGATACTCATAATTCAGGGTAGAAAAAAAGGAGAGAACATGAAAATCCATCTTAAAAATCCTCTTGTCTTACTATCAAATAAACGGTACCAGAAAGGTTAAATGTTTGCACAAGTTGACAAGCAGGAGGCTGGGAATGGCATCAACAAGCCAATTGCTCTTGGTCAGCAACTGTTCCTCCAGGATTTAAGAGAGGCCCTCGGAGCTGACTGTTCTTGACCTCTCGATGCTGTTTATTAATTACCACCCCTGCCAAGTATGTGTGGATATTGGACGCTTTGTTCCCATGTCATCTGGATGTTTCTGCTGCTGCAAAGATTAATATCAAGGGGATTCTAATGTCCTCAAGGACTGTACCATTTTCATTTTCCCTAGTGCCTGATACTTGCAGTTTAGAGACAGTAGATCTCTTGGTAGGTGGCAGTCAGGTTAACCTCAACCCTAACTGTGATGCTGACCGCATGGATCTGATTCTCCCCATTGACTTTTACAGGTGCCTTCATGGCAGACACCCAGGACATCTGGTCTATTGTGCAGGAAGCCACCTGGAGACACTTACGGCCTTGTTTCCCTAGGTTGTACCATGGCCCAGCAGAAGTTCCCAGAGCTTGTTAGCGATGTACATGCTCAGGCTTCTACACAGAACAAATCTTCATTTCAGTAGGACTTCTGTGGATGCATACCCTCACCACCTCACAACTGGAGAAGCTTTGGGTTAGGTTATCAGAGACCGAGGCATTTATCACTCACAGGAGGTTTTATATGTCAAAAAGCTAAGGAGAGTATACTACTTAACCAAAAAACACAACAAAAACATCTTCAGCAGGCATAAGAAGCAGAAGAATTAAGGCTAGGGTGGCTGGGGTCAGATCTTCAGGGATGTGCATTAGGGTTGTGGGTTGGAGTGGAGGTGCAGAGGGTGGTGGGCAGTTTGGGAGCTCAGACTTGAACTCGCGGACTGAGTTCAAAGACTGGCTTTCCACTGATGTAAGCTGTGTGGTCTTAACTGGGCACGAGACCTCAGGCGGCTTGCCTCAGTTTTTATATTTGCAAAATGGGGGCAAGAGTATTACTACTTCGTAGTGTTGTTTATAGTATGAGATATTTTAATTCATGTCTGGCCCACAGGACAGAGACTTAACACATTGTAAGTACTCAATCAGTGTCGGTTTTGATTCCGATCACTTTCCATGCATGAAACCGCCCTTGACAGCTGGATCGGAGATGATGCCAATAGCAGAATGTGTGACATTCCTATTTCAGGGAACACTATATGGGTGACAGGTGGGTCATGATATTTCTATATAACCTTGCATCTCAAGGACTTGGGCCTTAGAGATATAGGGTGGCAGGGCATTGAGAAGGAAAGGCCACATTTGGTTTCCTTCAAGGAAACCACAACACACACACACACACACACACACACACACACACACACACACACACTCCTCAATTGCCCATGTCCTGTGCTAGTTTCCAGAAAGCAAAAACAGTTCTCCTCTGGGGACTCTTCACTCTGTTCTGTTTGAAAATCAACATGTAATAGTTTTATGATATGAATTATAGTTCAATAGGAAATGAGCAAGTGTGCCCAGCTTCTCCAGAAAGGGCTGTTTCATAGCTGGTATGGTCAGGTAAGTCTGGGCCTGTGAATTCATGCAAAAACTAATGCTGTCAGCAGCTCTGGGCTGAGGCAAAGAGTCTTGGAGCCCTCAGTGAAGGCCTCCATCTGGTTTATCCAAGGAAGTGGTGTGTTTTGGTGGAAGAACCAAATTAGGATCCAGAAGCCCTGGGTTTTCAATTTGCTGGGCCTTGGACAACACCCCTCTCCCCTGCCACCACCCCCCTTGATCCCTTCGCTGTAAAACAAGGGGGAGAAGGGGCGGAGCCTATGTGTCTGCCAAGGATTGCTGGAGTCTCCTGGGCTCTGAGACCCATCATCCCCACAGCTGAACTCCATGCAGGAGGATGCTCACCAACCTGGGACAGCATCATGGTGACCACCCTGTTTCTAGGGAAAGCTCAGCTCCGAGGCAGCCTGGCTACTCTGGCCTGTTCTCTGAGGCCCAGACACAGAAATCTGCAGCCTCTTCAGAATTCCCGAAATTGAGCTCCCTTCCCAGCAGCTTCTCTGCCTCCTTCCCAGGCCAGCCTCACCACCTCCCCCTCCTCCAGCAAGTTAACCAAATTCTCCCTTCGTGGACAGTTCAATGGAAAGTTAGTCTGAAACGACAGTGTATCGTATTTCATGAATTTAATAGGGTTTTCATGATTTTACAAAGTGCCTCTACCAGACACTCGCAGCTGGAGGCGGCTCAGCGGGAGGCTGAGGCCCTGCATCTGGGTTTTTCAACTCTTGCCAAAATCCATTGAATTTGATCCGGAATGACTATGAATCTTTGGAATGTACAGTCCCCTTTCTCCTGCCTTATCCAAATGAGAGAGAGAGAGAGAGAGAGAGAGAGAGAGAGAGAGAGAGAGAGAGAGAGAGAGAGAGAGAGAAAACACCAGGGGTGGGGGAGGTGGGAGAGGGTTTCGGGAAAAGTCCTATGAGAATTCCATATGGAAACACTAAACGTGCATTAGAAAGGATTTCCTATAAACAAAATCACAGTCAGGGATGCTGGCCCCTCACCATGTTCAAAACAAAGAGCCCTTGTGCGTGTGTTCGTGTGCGTTTTAAGACATACGCATATATTCGTTCGGGGTCCTCTCGCCGCCCCCCTTTCCTTTCTCTGCCTAACTTCTCCCTCTCACCCACCCCCAAACTAGCCCCAAACTCCTAACAAGAACAAACTTTAATCGTTCTGTGCAGTAAATCCTCTACAAATAAATATCCAGCGACTTCAAACACGCTTAATTGGAAGCACATGGGAAGAACTCTGCAGTCCTGGCCGAGGCTACAGAGCTGTAATTTAACGTTATGATCTGCCATAAATATGCGCCATAATGAGTGCCGTTTGGGCTTCCCTTCTGTGTATCAGAACACTGCAGGTCTGAGAGGTGTTTTTTTTCCCCCCACATTCTTTCTTCCCCTCTTTTTCTCTGCTTTTGTTCGGTTGTCGGTTGTCGTCAGACTCCACATTCCCACCTACCAGCTCCAAACAAGGATGACCACAGCTAAGCCAGCCTTTGTCTCTCTTTAACCATGTCCCCACAACTCTCTCACTCTAAACCACGCGTGACTGTCCTGTCTTCCCCTTTGCTGTAAAAGAATTATGGTTTGGGGTTATGGGGCTTTTAAAAAATGTGTTCCATCACCAGAATGGGAGAAATGAGGTTAAGTCGTTTCTGGGCCCTCTAATGGTTTTATCATAGAATTATAGTCGGAATGAACAGGCAGGGATGGCAACGCCTGTCCTTTGCTTCCAAAGTTGTTTTAACTAAAGTTTTGGGGTCCACTGGCACCCAGCTTTCCTCAGAGATCACCTCAAGAGGCATTTCAGAGGAACCCTCTGGCAGCTGAACTATACGGCTATGCTCATGTGAGAGGAGGTCTTCACAGGTCCAACAGAAGTCACGTGGCTCAAGACTTGAGACCACTTCTAATTCCACCCTCAGGATGAAGATCATTTAGTCGCCATCATTTGGGATGACCTCACTGGAGAGGAGACTTCAAGCCAAGTGGGTAGGAGAAACTCACTTTGGTTTCCCAAGGAGTGAACCCAATGCCACCTTCTCTGCACATAGAATTGCTGAGCTTCAGACTTGGGGGGGGGGGGGACTCAGAGCCCACCTCGCACAAATGTTCCCTGAGAGCTGGAATCTTCTACAGCATCCCTGATTCCTGACATCCAGCCTTGGGCCAGTCCTTCCGGGGATCAGGAGCCTAAGGGTTCCCTGCCAGTCCCTTCTTTCAGAGAGTTGTACACTACACAGAGCTGGCACTGCTGTGGAGACATTCTCATCTTGTTCCCTGCTTTTTTTGGTCCCAATGTCCTCTCAACCAACACAGAAAAATTCGAATTTTTTTTTTTTTTTTTTTTTTAGGAAAATCTTTTTATTACCATAGCCAGCCCATCTTACCCCTCTTGAAAAGCACCAACTTTGAATTTTCAATCAGCCACTACCTTCCATTCACTATACTCTAGATGGGTCTTCAGAATGTTGGCCTTGCTTGTTTTGCTATGAAATAAGGATAACAATGCCATTAGGCCCTACATTCTGGAGTAGCTATGGAGAGCTCAGTGGGATGTAATCATTTCTCTATCAGTATGGTGAGGGGTGGGGACTGTCTCACACAGCTTCTTATCTTCACTGCAACCACCTGCCTTTCCTACCGGGGTGGCTCTGGGCCAGTCCCCTTACCTCCCTTGAGAAGTTGGTTTCTTCACTTGGGAAACCAGAGGGCTGGATTTACATGCCTCCACAAATCCCTTCTGGTTCACCAGCTTCACAAAGGGTGGGTCTTAACACCTAGCATGGAGGTCTAGGCTCCTGGGCCTTAGCTCTTACCCCCTTTGGTTATTAATTCACTGGTGCGGACATGGAATGGACTGCAAAGTGAGGACATGGTTCTTGTCTCCTAGGAACCTGTCTTCAGATCCATGAGAAAAGATATGCAGATGAGAGAGCCAAAGGGCTAGGTGACATATTTTACTACAGTGTTCTCCAGAGTGTCCTGCATGGGGGTTCTATCCTCAGTGTTGCTATACTGGGAAAGCAGCTATCTGCATCTTGCTAGGTTGCAAGCCATGTGCAGTCAGTAATAGTAAGGCACTGGGATTGTGAATGCATAATTAAAAAGCTGAATCAGAATAAAGATTCTTTTTCTAACAATATCACTCTCATTCTTATACATTTTATTACAGGTTTCTAAATTGATAAAGACAGGTTCTGGCTTAGATTAGTGTATCTACTGCTGTGATGAAACACCATAACCAAAGAAGCAACTTGAGCAGGAAAGGATTTATTTGGCTTACACTTCCATTTTACTGTTTAGCACTGAAGGCAGTCAGGACAGGAACTCAGACAGGGCAGGAACCCAGAGGTAGGAGCTGATACAGAGGCCACTGAGAGTTGTTGCCTATGGCTTGCTCCACATGGCTTTCTTATAGAACTCAAGACCACCAGCCTAGGGTTGGCCCCACCCACAATGGGCTGGGCCCTCCCCCATCAATCACTAATTAAGAAAATGCCCTACAGGCTTCCTTACAGCCCCATCTTACGGAGATATTTTCTTAATTGAGGTTCCCTCCTCTTAGATGACTTTAGCTTGTGTCAAGTTGACATAAACCTAGCCAGCACAGGTGCAGAGTTTCAGTTGGCATTTCATCTACTTTGTTTCTCTTCAGTTCCTGCCTATGCCTCAGAGCCAGTGGTCTGTTGAGCCCTATTTGGCTTGCATATAGCAATAGCCAAAGGGTTCTGGCAAAACTGCTTATGGACTGAGCGATGGAAGAAAGACCTTGCTGTTCTAATGAAAGAGCAATGCCTCAGTAAGTGGATACACTCATTCTGTATTGGGCCACGATCAGGGCAAGAGGCCACAGCCTGGTCCATGATACCATTGTGGGTCATCTGCACTATGCAATGGTTGCCAGTCTTCTACTCTTGTGCCCTTCAAAACAGTCCTCATCTATCAATCAGAAGGATCTTTTCAACACATAGATCCTAGTTTTAAAAAAAGGACAGGAATCCTGCATGTGAAATGAGGTATCTGTTGCCTTGGTGAATGGACAGAGTGAGGTCGCCCTTTGACGGTAGTCTGTGAGGTGAGAGGACTTTTGCCTGTACTCCTTCAGAGAGACCTTAATCATACAAATGGGTAAGATAATAGGAGTTGAGGAGTTCATCAATGACCCAGGAGTAGGTGGACTTGAGGTGGCTCTGGCAGGACTCACCCTCATACCTTCAGTGGGCATGTGATGATAGACAGCTGTCCCAGCAGAACGCCGCCTACCGTATTGCTCTAACAAAAACATCAGCAGGAAATATTAGACACAGATCTATTTGGAGCATCTTTGGTTAACAAAAAAAAGAAATGCATAGTTGGGCAGAAATCGTGACAGCTGTTTTCAAAGACTTGAGGGGCTGCCAGGTGGCTGAATAGTTGACTTGATCTCCTCCTTGAGTTGGAAGGTAGAGGGAGGAGCAGGTATCTTATGTAGGAAATCAGTTTCTAAGAAGGAGAGCTGCCCACAAGGCTTGGGGCCCAGGGACCTTTGCAAGTGCTGGGGAAATGGCCGCAGACAGAAGGGCTGATCAAGCCTAGTGTAGTGCACACAAGGCAGCTTCTGTTATTTCCCCAAGGCTCAGGCCTTTTTGGTTCTCTGCCATGATAAGGGGAGATGGCGTCTGCTCCCTTCCTATGCCCTGGGAGTAGCAGGGCTCCTGGGCGCCTTCTCACCCTGGCTTTGCCTGGCTATCTCTCTCTTCTGCAGTTACTCTTTCCTTAGCAGGCATTCCCCACTACCCTGCAGATGTGCTTGATTCTTTCAGCCTAAAAATTGGTCCTTGGGCAGAGTTCAATCCCAGTCTTCCTCTTCCTTCCTCTGCACCATGTTTGAAGGTGGCCTCTACTCTAAGCCTTATTTTTAAAGGCCCAACATTGCATTCTCAGATATCTGCATCTGTGTCATTTCCTATGGTTCTCTGTCCCCATTGCATGTCCCTCTTTATGGGAGCTCACCTAATATCGTGTTTGTGTGTGTGTGTGTGTGTGTGTGTGTGTGTGTGTGTGTGTGTGTGTGTCTTTCTCACAGGTCCAGTCAAATATTGGCTTTGCCCTTTTCTAGATTTGTGACCACAAACAAGTTACATAACCTCTCTGTGCCATGGGAGAGTCATCAGAAAAACAGGTTACAGAGAAAGTAGGAAAGTAGACCCCCTAAATAGGACAGGGTTTTAACTGGTTAAGGAGAAAGATAAGAATCTTTCAAGTAGAGAAATGATAGGACCCAAGGGAAAGGAGTATTTTTATTTCATTTGAACCATGGAAATAGAAAGCCTTCTATCACTGTCATGGAGTGGGTTAATCATAAAAGTGGGTACAAGCTGTTCCAGCATTCTTCATTAAGTATTTCATAACCTTTTCCCTCCATGAGTTTGTGTCTTAGGGAGCACAGCTACTTTTTTCCTTTTTTATATCATCCCTGGCATTGGACTGAAGTGTGAGAGTGGGAACTGTGAATGTTGACTGATATTGAACTTCACTGTGGACTTCTCCCTCAGGCTTACAGGGATACCCAATCTCATTGCTCTGCCCCTTCACCGCTTTGAAAGACACCTGAACCTCAGCATCATGGCCTGGAGAATGTGGATGCCAAAAGGTGGGCAGCTGGATTGAGTGGCTTCTGAGGTGTAAAAGGGGAGGAGGCACCCATTAGTCACGAAAGGCATTCTGGGGGAGATTATTATGGAATGGATGCTGATTTAAAATACGTCCACTGATTCTTTGGCACATCTCTGTCAACAGATGCAGTCCAGTTTACCTCGTCTTGGCTGACCTTAGTGACGTGCTGGTTACAAATAGTAACACAAGTAACGCTGGGTGTCTTAGAAGCTAGCTCATAAAAGGCAAGAGGGCTTCTCCTGGCTGTCCTGTAGCTTTGAGGAACTCTTGGAGCTCAAAATGCCGTGTGTATTGGCCATGTGTTTTATTTTTCGTGTTTTGACACTTTGACATCTGAAGCCATGCTGATCTTGGGCTAGTTAATTCCTAGAAGTAATAAATAACTGCTTTGGTGAGTGTTCCTTTCATGTAAGCCAACCAATCAAGCATAAATATATAGCCCTGACTATCCTTTATGGAGCTCTCGTGCCCCTGGCCACTCTATCTACCTGTTTATAACACCCCAGGACTATGTTATATATTAGCTAGTTTGAACCAGCCCCTGTGTGCTAGGGCCAGATGTAATTATTCAAATAAGCTGATCTCTAGCCTGTATACCTTTCTAGATAAATATAATAAAGACTCACATTCCAAAAACCTCCTTCCTCAATTCTGATGCTGTTGCTACCTTATCTGGCTCCCCACATTGTGGTGTACCACCTCCGCTTGGCCCTGGTGAACATAACCAACCATCCCGGCCGTGGCAACTGTCTTCTGGTTCATTGGAGACCACTGGTGAGTCATCCCTGAATAATGAAACCTGCATTTTAAAACGGTATGTGTGAAATCTGCTGTGCTGCAGTCATCACACAGGAAGAGCACAGTGGGAAAGACACCAAAGGGGTGTCACTGATCCAGCCTCTTAGCCCAGCTGCCAGATCTATGGGGGAGGGGCTTTCAAGAAGGTCCCCACTCTTGCTCCAGCCTCCACTCTTGGATTGCAACTGAAAACCTCAAGTAAGAACTGCCAATCAACCCCTTGGAACCATCAAAAACAATTGAAACAAAGAACTATTTTTTTTTTCCAACACTAAGTTTGGATAGTTTGTTATGCAGTCATAAATATCTAAAACAGGAGAGACAATGAAAGTCAAAATTCTGTGGATTCTATCCCCATTCTTTTGATACCAAGTCAAACTATTTGTGATTAAAACGGGACCCCTCCTCCAGCGTTAGCAAGAGGCTGTAGCCTGCTCCAGTGCCCACTCAACGCTCTGGTAATAGCTCTCTTGTGTGGCTCAGTGCAGTGTCTAAAAGAAAACATCTAAAACTATTTGGAAATATTTCTAAGGGCACTGTGATGGGTTTCAGAGCTCAGCATGGCCAATCAGAAAAAAAGTGAGGGGGAGAAAAAAAGAAAGAAAGAAAACAAGACAAACTCGGCTTTCAAAGGAAATGGAGGATCTGGAGAGCCTTCTAATCTTTTGATTTATATTTAAACATTTCTTGAGATTGAAGTCTTGATTAGCCTCGTTCTCTCAAGTTCCGCCTCAGCCTTGATTTATGGGGAGGCCAGGCCAGTGCAAAATGAAAGCAAAATGAGGTGTTCTTTAAAATTACCTCAGTTCCCTTGAAGGAGGGCACAAGTGCTCACATGGAGATTAAAAAGGAAGTGATGAGATGAGCTTCAGAGGCCCGTGTCTGTGGCAAAGAGAGGACAGAGCCAGTGAAGGATGGATGCAATCTCTGCAGGTGAACCCCCTGCAGGATGCTGTGTTTAGCTGGGCTCCCTAGACTGAGCTCTCCATTGAAGGCGTGCCTGAGAAACCAGTCTGGCATTTTGATTTAGTGACCCTTCCATCTGCAGCTAGAAGGGAGGGACTTCTTGTGTGGCCAGAGCAGAAGGATGTGGATTGAGGGGCTGTTTTGCTGCTGGGTTTTGGTAGTAGCATCCTGAGTCACTGTGGTGTAGGGGCTCAATCATCCTCTACCCAGGTAGAGGTAAGATCCAGGCTCTTCACTTTGATCCCATTCTTGCCATGCTTTCCCAGTACTCTGAAACTCCAGGAGGCTAAGAAGATGGGTTTGCTTGGAGAGCACAGTCCTCCTGTTTTAACTTTTCCAGGAGTGCCTAAAGATGAGCAATTCCCCAAGCAGATGGCTACAGAACCATTTCCATGCTCTGTGGGCTTCCTACCTTGTCTGTGCTTCTTGGGAAGATTGTACTGGTTTTGTTTATATTCCAAGATTCAAGTGGTGGTCAGGTGGTGGTTATTTATAGGCAATGTGAAGGAACATGGACAAATGGGGTCTGTAACAGTCACATGTGTGTATGTCTGTTAAAATGTGAGCTGGAGCCAAGGTGTGTGTGTGTGTGTGTGTGTGTGTGTGTGTGTGTGAGAGAGAGAGAGAGAGAGAGAGAGAGAGAGAGAGAGAGAGAGAGAGAGAGAGAGAGAGAGAGAGAGAGATCTCCAATAGAAAGCTGAGGATGTTGAGAAATATAAATGAAAACTTGGATTTACTTGTCAATGAAGAGGATAAAGAATATTATATTTCATAGTTGTCTTGATTTGTATTGGTGCCCTGGGTCTGCAAATGTTAGGAAAGGGTTTATGCGAAATGTGCTGGTCTCTAGGTGACAACATGCAGTGAGCTCTGCTTTTCTCTACCTCTTTACCTTGAAGGTAGGATGGTACCTGTGTTATGGTATTGCTTCTATTGCTTCCAAACTTAACTCTTCCCCAGCCTCCTATGCTTAGGACTTGGACTATTCTGTGGGAAAAATCTTGAAGATATATGGAATGTTCTGGGCCCAACATAGGCTTTTAACACATTGTGATGAATATTCTTGGTTGTCAACTTGACTACATCTGGAACTAAAACCCCCCAAATGGGAGGCACACCTGTGAGGGATTTTTTTTTTTGTTGCTTAATTTGAAGTAGGAATATCTACTTCTAATCTGGATCTTTGAGTGAGGAAGATACACGCCTTTAATCTGGACCTCACGGTGGGAAGACACACCTTTAATCTTGGCCTTACCTTCTTCTGGAAGTCTATAGAAGGATGTGGAAGAAGGGAGCTTTTGCTCTTTGCCTGCTTGCCCTCACCTTGTTAGCAATCCCATTACTTCACTGGCATTAGAGCTTACTTCTTTGGGTGTCCAGCACACCAATCTTGTGGTCTGAGCAACTGTTAGATTCTTTGGATTTTTCCACTCACAGCCAGCCATTTTTGGATTAGCTGTACTGTATGTAGCCTGTAAGTCATTTTAATAAATTCCATTATAAACACACACACACACACACACACACACACACACACACACACACACACACACTATTCATTCTATAAGTTCTGTTACTCTAGAGAACCCTGACTAATACACCCTCACTCCACTATTACTCTCTCCTCCGCGAACTTTCTGTGTGACAATGCAAGCCCCTATAGCACAACTCCATGTTTCTCTTCCCTGTGCTCCCTTACAATACCAACCACACACACTCATACACCACAAACATGTGTATACACGTGCATATGCATACATGTGTGCATGTGGGAGACTAGTTTTCTTCATCATGATTCACTCTTGACACTTTGAGTAACATTTCCTTTCTTCTCCATCCATCCCAATAATGCCTACTTAAAAAAGATCTAGTTTAATTTAAACTTCCTAAAGATCCATTGGTTATCCATTTATCAATTCATTCAATGTCTAGTAATTGACCCTCTGGCCCTGGTTAGAGACAGGAAGACATTTTCTTTCCTATTTCAACTCAACCTGATCATACCATCATCACTAGATTTCAACAAAATATCAACATTGTTCTTCAATTTTCCCAGTTGTAAATTTTGTCTCCAAAAAGTAGATATGTATTTCTCCTGAACAGGTACTCTGTGGGGCTGTCTCTTTTTCCATTCATCAGCCACCAAAGAGTTTAGTGACATAAAGTTGATATGCAGTGAATAGCCACTGTTTTAATGATAGGCAGATTGATGGATGGATAGATTGATTTGTTGCTAACCCCCATCCACATAAAAGAAGTTTCAAAGAACAGGGTGGTCTGGTTTTCATCCTTTTTCTGCCACTCTTTATCATCCCATTGGATTATTGCTAATCTATTATGCATCTATCATGCCTAAGTTTATTTAAATGTCTTGAACATATTGATACTTTGGACTGAATTCTTACAAAGAATGATTTCTTTAATATAAGATTTTATTTGTAATTTATAACAAATTACTCTTCTAGACAACATTTTTTGAAATGAATAGGTTCAGCTATTTCTTATTTCTTATTATTTCCATATGACATTTGGTTTGCTTTTCTAACATTTCTTATAGTAGGCATGAAATTCCTGTTTCAATTGCTCTTTTTCTAGGAAACAGCTTGTATTAGAGTAGTGGTTCTCAAAGAGATGGTCCCCAGAACAGCACCATCAGCAACCTCTGGAAATTTGTTAGAAATGCAATTATCATAACCCAGTTCAGGGCCATTTGAACAAGCCCTGCAGGTGATTCTAATGTGTGCTTAGATCTGAGAATCTCTCTGTCAGTCAAAAGAACATTGAGCCCTCAATGTAGATCAGTGGTTCTCAACCTGTGAGATGTGGCTGCTTCAGGGATTGAATGAGTCTTTCACAGGGGTCACCTATGACCATCGGAAAACACAGATGTTTACATTCCAATTCATAACAGTAGCAAAATTACAGTCATGAAGTATCAATGAAAATAATTTTATTCTTGGAGGTCACCACAGCATGAAGAACTGTGTTAAAGGGTCACAGCATTAGGAACTTTCGGAACCACTGGTGGAGATCTTGAATTTTGCCTTTGGCTGTGGGACTCTATGTGAGTCTTAGTTTCTTCCTACTCATCCTGGGTAGTGTCTTTAGGGGTAAAGATTTTCCTTTCAGAGATTTTTTTTAAACCAATGAAAAGAACATCAATATTCACAATGTTGTTCTAAAGATCAGGCAATCTATTGTTTGCATACCCTTATAGAATTTTCTTTTAACTAACCAGAACCAAGGAAGCCTAGGTTCTTGTGATTTTACATTAAGTTGCACAACCAAAACATCTTGATTTCTACCATATGTAGGTGTTGGGAGGCACATCTGCTTGCCCACAAGATATAATTGAAGTGTTTGAATAAATGGCACATACAATGGACACTTTTCAGAAGAAGAAAGAAGTTCCAAGAGCTGTGGTGGTCACACATGGGAGGTGGCATACCAAAGATGGGGTCTTGAATTGAAACTTAAAGATAGGCTGTGGAGACATGAGTGACTAGCCCAGGCTGTTTCAGGGTAGTTCTAGTAGATGAATTCTGAGCTTACATATTCAGACTAAAATAAGGGTACAGAGTGGGAACAGTGAGTGAGAACAGTGAGCAGATCAACTATTAGGACTCTCTCTCTCTTTGTGTGTGTGTGTGTGTGTGTGTGTGTGTGTGTGTGTGTGTGTATTTGTGTATTGAGCACTATGATGGAAGCAGAGAATCTGGAACCTCTAAGTGAGCACACTGATACAAAGGTCATATTTCAGATATCTCCTGTGCCAGGGGTATAGTTACTTGGTGTCTGGAAATACCTTGCCTCAAGCTTTCAGAAAGAAGACAAATGGTATCTGAACCCTTAAAAATCTATCTTGAGAATCACTCAGTTGGCTCAGTGGGGCCATTCTAAATGTACAGGTGTTAACTAACTCCTAACAGCTTTAAAGATTAGTCCAAACACAGAGTATCAGATGCCCCAGATTGATGGAAGAAAGCTTATCATGGCCTTTGTTCTTAGCTGTAGTTACATGTTAGGCTGACTAGAATCTTAACAACAACAACAACAAAATACCCAACAACTCACATCTGGATTCTGCCCCATTGATTTCAATTTATTTGGTTCAGGAAGTGCATACATGGTTAATTATAAAGGCTCCACTAAATCAGAAGATTTTAATGTGCAACCAGGGCTAGGATTCACTTCCCTGGGGATCCAGAAGACATCATTGTGGATATTCAATGAGATTCAGGCACCTGAACACATACTCTGTCCTGTTGACTTAGGAAACATCTTTGTATCAGGCAATAGTTGTCTTTGACTTTTGGTGGCTCTTCGTTAGTAGGGCAGATTGACCTGACTTGACAGGTTGAGGGCCCTGGCAGACATGGCTCATCTTGGTTGGAACATTAAAAACATACAGACCCAGAGAAGCAAGTATAGTGTAAGCCTCCCAGTGGAGCAGTGTGAAGACTCTGGGGGCAGCGTCTGAAGACCTAATGCCCAGCGAGGAATCCAGAACTGCAAATTAGGACCAGAGCTACAAAAACATTGTCTGATTTCTTAGAATTTCATAGCCGTCACATGTTTATTTTTTTTTATACTCTCCTCTGCAGCCCCAAAGCAGCTACCAGTAAATCCTTGGATTTACAAAAGGACAGCAGTCTTGTTGCCAAGGCCTGAAGGAAAACTGGAGGGCTTTGTGGCATCATTTCTGGAGGGAAGGACTCCAAACACAGCCTGGGTGGGGTCAGCCTTCCAGAGGAAAGAGCAGAGCTGATGGAGAAAAGCCAGCTGGAGAGAGTCCTTTGTATCTCTATTGTGTTTAAAAATGGAACCAACAAAATGCTCAGCACACAGAATTTATCAAATAAGGGCTTGTAATATTGACATGTGTTCCGTCTGGTTTCCATTCCTGTGGGTTATGCAGCATTGAATGTGTTATTTATTCATTTCTAGCTTACTTCCTCCTGGGTTGGAGGGGGGCGTGTATTAGTCTTCAGGAAGTTGTCTTGATGATAAAGAAGAGGGACACTTCTAAAGTGGCATACCTTTAATGATGCGCAATTTCCCCAAAGTCTCAACTCTTATCTTAAAAATTCATCTGTCCACACATGCATACATTCATCCATACATCCATATATCCCTGTATCTATCACAGTCCTGCTGACTACCTGCTGTGTGCATGCCTCCACTACAGGCACTTGGGACTGAATGTAGTGCAATAGCAGAAGCCCCTCGTCTCGTGTTGCCTCTAGCCTGGTGGATGGAGACACAGTAAACCTCATAATTTACCTTTGTGTGCTTGATACTAAAACAAGGACACTCCAGTAACACTCCTTCCTTCTACCTCTGCTTCCTGGGTTTGGTGAGTATTAAACAGTGTCTCTAATATAGGTGCACAGCCCACATCTGGCCTTCTTCATGTATTGAACTGCCTGAGGCAGGTAGTTCCATATGGAAGGGCTGAGAACAAGAGAATTATACAGATCCAATAACAAGTTCAATCCAATTGTGTGGCTATTTGAGGCTTTTAAGGTATGATGCACAGGCAAAGAATGCTATGATATTTAGGATTTATACTTCCGGGTCACGAATATAAGAGTTAGAGTTAACTTTAGAGGCACCCAGGATATTAACAAAGGGTCACTTTTTGTATCTGTGAAGGTGTTTCCAGAAAGGAACAAGGTCTCTTCTAAATGTGGGTAGCACTATTCTGTAGGCTGGTGGTCCAGAATGTAACAAAAGAACACCGGTGTAGGCCTTCTCCCTACTTCCTGTTGGCCATGAGGTGAAAAAGCTCTTCTACCATATGCTTGGATTACTACAACGTTCTCCTGAAGGCCATGGGGCCAACCAACCAAAGACTGGAGCCTCTGAACACTCTTCCTCCCTTTAGGTTTTTTCCCCTCAGGTATTTGTTCAGAGCAATAACAAAAGTAACAAATACATGTACTGTATGCCTTATACAGTGGCCACAGTGCCTGTGAACCATGTTTTCCTTAGAATGCTCTCACTCCCATGTCACTCACTGACCCTAGCATTTCAGCATGGGCGGGCACAGAGGAACTTAGAGTACTCAGTGTTTGGGTCAAGCAACAAGCATATAATCACAGAAGAGTTTTAGTTCCAAGTGAGAGCCCGAGGATCTGCAGCCTGGGTATGAAGTATGTCACGGAACTTTAGAACTAAAATAGTAAGTGGCAGGCTTACGGCCACAGGGCTCTTGAGGGATGGGTTGGGACTAGGGCAGAAGGCTGCCCTCTTCCTCTACTTCCTTTCTGTTAAGAGGCCAACCTTGCCCCAGTCCACCCTTCAGCAGCTGGGCTTCCTCAATGGCACACACTTGCTAAAGGACACACACATTTCCCCCCACTGTTTACCGGGAATGGATTGATACAGTTCCAATTCTTTCTTCATTTTTGGCAACTCTATGATTTAGCACAGAGAAGAGTAATGACCAAGAGTCTAAGACACTCACAGTTCTAAAGGCCTTTTCTAAGATTGGAGGCTTGTAGATGGCAAAGAGAAGACTAAAGATGATCGTGACCAGTTTTAGGTAACGACGCTGGTCAGAAATGGCTGATAAAGGTCCCCAGGATGCCTGATTGTCCATCATCCCAGGACTGTCTCCCGTTGTCCCTTGGAGCCATATTGGCGTATGCCTATACTTTTGGCAGTTAACCATTTAATGAGTCAAATACTTTTTCCATAAAGGTGGGAGTGCTCCATAGTAAATCAGGCCCCTTATCACTAGTCCTCACCTAATTATCCACGTGTAGCCAGTCGGGATGAGCTTTCCCCTTGAAATCTCTATTTCATAGAATATTGATTTCCCAGATACATTGCTCTGAGATGTAATCAGTGGCCTGGGATGAGGTAGGAAGTCTGGAGTAAATTCATCTCAGGTTGCCTTTTAATAGCACTAGATCCCTAAATCTTGAATTTTATTTTCTAAAGAGGAAGTTCCTAGTGGACTCTAAAGCTATAAGAAGCTATAAGAAGTATATTAATGAATCAATCAGAGCAGAGTAGAGGGTTCAGGTCAGGGCTAAGAGATGATTTTTATTGCAAATAGGGTACAATAGGGAACCGATGGTGAAGGGCTGGGTTCAGAGAGAATGGGATCACCGTGTTTTCTTAGAAAAAAGACACATAAGAGGAATATTGAAGCTGAGTGCTGAGATACAGTGTGATGGGGAAGAAGTTCAACTGCCTGATGCAGTGTGATGGGGAGGGCTCAACTGCCTGATGCAGTGTGATGAGGAGGGCTCAACTGCCTGATGCAGTGTGATGAGGAGGGCTCAGCTGCCTGATGCAGTGTGATGGGGAGGGCTCAACTGCCTGATGCAGTGTGATGGGGAGGGCTCAACTGCCTGATGCAGTGTGATGGGGAGGGCTCAACTGTCTGATGCAGTGTGGTGGGGAGGGCTCAGCTGTCTGATGTAGTGTGATGGGGAGGGCTCAACTGTCTGATGCAGTGTGATGGGGAGGAAGTTTAACTGTCTGATGCAGTGTGATGGGGAGGGCTCAACTGCCTGATGCAGTGTGGTGGGGAGGAAGTTCAACTGTCTGATGCAGTGTGATGGGGAGGTCTCAACTGCCTGATGCAGTGTGATAGGGTGGGCTCAACTGCCTGATGCAGTGTGATGGGGAGGTCTCAACTGCCTGATGCAGTGTGATGGGGAGGACTCAACTGCCTGATGTAGTGTGATGGGGAGGGCTCAACTGTCTGATGCAGTGTGATGGGGATGGCTCAGCTGTCTGGTGCAGTGTGATGGGAAGGCTTAGCTGCCTGATGCAGTGTGATGGGGAGGGCTCAACTGCCTGATGCAGTGTGATGAGGAGGGCTCAACTGCCTGATGCAGTGTGATGGGGATGGCTCAGCTGTCTGATGCAGTGTGATGGGGAGGGCTCAGCTGTCTGATGCAGTGTGATGGGGAGGGCTCAACTGCCTGATGCAGTGTGATGGGGATGGCTCAGCTGTCTGGTGCAGTGTGATGGGAAGGCTCAGCTGTCTGATGCGGTGTGATGGGGAGGGCTCGACTGTCTGATGCAGTGTGATGGGGAGGGCTCGACTGTCTGATGCAGTGTGATGGGGAGGGCTCAGCTGCCTGATGCAGTGTGATGGGGAGGGCTCAGCTGTCTGATGCAGTGTGATGGGGAGGGCTCAGCTGCCTGATGCAGTGTGATGGGGGAGGGCTCAGCTGCCTGATGCAGTGTCATGGGGAGGGCTAAACTGCTTGATGCAGTGTGATGAGGAGGGCTCAACTGCCTGATGCAGTGTGGTGGGGAGGGCTCAGCTGTCTGATGCAGTGTGATGGGGAGGGCTCAACTGTCTGATGCAGTGTGATGGGGAGGGCTCGATTGCCTGATGCAGTGTGATAGGGAGGGCTCAACTGCCTGATGCAGTGTGATGGGGAGGGCTCGACTGTCTGATGCAGTGTGATGGGGAGGGCTCGACTGTCTGATGCAGTGTGATGGGGAGGGTTCAGCTGCCTGATGTAGTGTGATGGGGAGGGCTCAACTGTCTGATGCAGTGTGATGGGGAGGGCTCAGCTGTCTGATGCAGTGCGATGGGGAGGGTTCAGCTGCCTGATGCAGTGTGATGGGGAGGGCTCAACTGTCTGATGCCCTCCTAACCAGCACAATGTCTCAATTGCAGTTTAGGTTGTTACCAGCACCCAGTGTTCAGGGAAAAGAGAGATATGGCACCTTCCCCTGTAGTTTCCTGGGAGTGTTCTCACACCACACCCCTTAGAACAGGTCCCTTTGCTGCTGTCACACTGAGCATTTGCCACCGACTGCCCAGTATCCAGAGTGTAACTATCCACACAACCCATCTGCCTTGCGTCTCTGCCTCTATCAGAGAGGTCGGATGTGTGGATGCGAACAACCAAGCTTCAGGTCTGGCTCACACTGAATGTCTGTTGTGGTTTATATTATCATTCAGGAACTCCAGCTGATGAAGGGCTAAAGAGAAAAGAATGTTTCCAGGAGGTTTTGTCTCTGTAATTGGGCACTTCAGCCTAGGCATGACTTAATAGTGTGTGTGCTCCCACAGGGTATGTATGCAATGTGTAGGAACTCTTCCTGCTTCATTTTTAGGACAGTTCTCTTAGGGCTTGGAGCTCATCAGACACACTACACTGTCCGGCCAGTGAGCCCTAGCGATCTGCTTGTCTCCCCGTCTCCAGTGCTGGCATTACAAGCAAGGGCTACAGTACCTGGCTTTTTCACTTGGGTTCTGGGGATTAAACTCAGGTCCTCCCATAGGCAAGGGGCCATCTCTTCAGGCAAACATCGTGTTTTCCTTTCTAACTCAATGACTGGAAACACTATTGAGGCTCCACTCAATATTGGGAAAGGCTCTATTCTGGGGCTTCTATGCTTTTCTTTTCTAAACAGATAGACACATTCCCTGATGGTTGGATCACACTGGTCTTCTGCTTCTCTGGCATAGAACATGTTGGGCAGACAGAGCCCTGGCTGCAGGGTAGTGGCACACTGGCAGTGTCCTTACTGTGACACAGTCCCCAGACCACAGGACGCGAAGTTCTATAAGTAGACCAGGTGAATTGCGAGAATGGCTGTGGACATGAAGAATCGCTTTGTAAGATACAGGAAAAGCTCACCACGTCACTGGGTGCTGATGTTGCTTTGTTGAATGTCCAGTGACCTCATCTGATTCTCAGGATTGGACAGCTGACACTTCTAGTAATGGCCTCAGGAGAGCTCAACATCTGGCTGACTTGAGTACAGGGAACCTAATTAAAGATTCCAGGAAAGATGAGGCCAAGCCAGGTGAAACCTATACCTCCTCTGACCCAGGGCCCCGAGGTCTGCCAGCAACTGGGTTGCCCTTCTTTATACATTTATATTCCTGATGGATCTGTTTTTCACAAAACCGTCCATACCAGCCTGTTAAGCAAGGTCCAAAGCTTAACAACATCAATAACTCATGCCCCTTATTGCCATCAGTGACTGAGCCCTAAAGTTCTCCAATGAAGTAGTCAGCAAAAGTGGAGACCCAGAGGGTCAGGCAGGCAGCTTTCTCAAGGCAGGGGTCTAATGACAGGGAGTAGCTGTCCCCCTCACACTCCACGGGGTGCCGTATTCCTTGGACATAGACCAGCCTCTTCAGAAATAGAACAAAAATAACCCCAGGCTTCTGAACACAAGGGACACTCTGACTCCTTCCTAAACTTTTAGCCCCCCCCACCCCACCCCCCAGATATGAAACAAAACGAAGACCTAGCCCTCTATCCAAGGACAACAGCTTGGAATCAGCAGACATCTGAGCTGTCTTAGCTGGCTGGTCCTCTAGCAGCCAGGGTCCCTTTAAGATGCAAAAAGCTGGGAGGTAGGGGGGTCAAAGGCAGGGCAGTGGAAGTTTCCACACTTTGTGTGTCTGGGCCAGTGTCTGTCTATCTCCCTTGGAAGGGTGGGCCCTGTTCCCACAGGCTAGAGGTTTATGAGTTCAGCCTGGGAGGAGGCCTTATTTTTCCGAGGAGCAAGTAGGTCTCTCTTTGGCTGTAAAGAGTTAGGGAGGAAGAAGATTCAGCACTGGTGCCCTCATTGTGGGGGTGTCTCGCTGGCCCTCTGTCTCCTGTGAGCTGCCTATACACACTCTCAGGCACACGGAACATGTGTTCACATGTTCAACTGTAAAATTAGACAGACTGACTGAGGGTCATGCTTCGAGGTCTTCTCTAACTCTGGCTCCAGTGACTCACCACACACACACACACACACACACACACACACGCACACGCACGCGCACGCGCACGCGCGCGCACACACACACACACACACACACACACACACGACCTTGTCTTCCAGCCCTTACCAGAGCCTCTTATAAACCTGAGCAAAGCTGAAAGTGCCCTTTGCCTGCACTGCCCGCCGCCATCTGTTAGTGAACACATAATCTGCCCATCCCCAAATCTTCTAATATGCGGAAATACCGAGGGGCAAGAGCCATCAACACAGAAGGTCCACATAGATCCGGAACCAGCTGTCTGAAGCCCCAGTGTTGGAGGAAGGCGAGTGAGAGGAACACAGGACTGGGGAAGCAGTCGTGGTGGGGGTGACAAGGACAAGAATGTGTGTGTGTGGACATGTTTGTGTGCACATGTATGTCAGGGTAACCACAGGGAGAGACCAACTGTTAATTTTCAGTTTTGAGGGTCTTTAAATGACTCTCTATTTGGGGGCATCTGGCAAGGGTTCTGTGCATACTTTGGAGAATTATCCCATTTTCTTCCACGAAAGGTGGTACACCATCTTGGTTTAGAACTATCTGAATCGGGGCCCCTAGCTATGAATCTGCTGCTCTCGCTATGTCAAACTCTACAACTTCAGAAAGCTTTAGCTTGATTGCCAATGGAATGATCTGAAAATGGTAGTCTAGAGTTGGGACTGCTGAGTGCCCAGCATAGGACATCTAATATGACTGTCCTTTCATTGTTTTTATTTGGACAGGTATTGTATATATTTCCTTACCCAAGCAAGTATAAATCATCTAGAGTTCTTATTTCTGCAGCAGACATGACTCAAACAATTCTCAGTTTCCATAAGGAAGCACAACTCAGACGGTCATTGAAACAAAACATACATTTTTCTTCGTTTATCTCCCAACCTGATTCTTTAGTACTTTGTGACTTTCAATGGGGGCAGAGCTGGAGCTGAGGGACCAGGATAAAAGGTCCACGGAAGAGTCATAGCTGGTGGAGCTTGAGTGACCTTTCTGAAGGAGTAGGGAGGTCGTTCCTCAGGTTCATTGGCCCTATGTGAAGACAAGTTGTCAGGGTATGCTGATGTAGCCTTGGAGAGCAACAACCGGAAGTTGTCTGAAGGTAGGAACTGATGCATATGGTGTGTGAGCATGCTGTCAGGGGCTGAGAGGGAGCTTGGGCTCTGCCACTGACCAGATGGGGACTGTTGAACAAACTGTCTCACCTTTGTGGGTACCAGTGTCCTGTCTCTTTGTCAGGCTGATGCCCACTGTTATGCTAGGCTGTTTCTACTGCAGACTTCATACTCATCCCTTAATTCTCTTCCCTATACATGCACATGTGCTCACAGCGAATATTTATGCACACTAGTACGGGGTACATGCATGTGTACATAGTATGCCATGGTTGAATCTGTGCATGCACAAACACACTCAGGCACACAGATGTGCTCTTCCTCAGCAGTCTGGAGCACACACAATTCAAGCTCTGCCTCCTGCTTTCCTGGTCCTTCCCAGCCAGCTCTAGTCACCCTCATATTACAAGGCTGCTCCATACCAAGTCCCACATCAGTTTCCTTGTCAGCGCAGATTGTTTATAGTTCTGAGATACATTTTTCTCCAAATACAGTTCCAGATAGCCTATGTTCAAGGGTCTCTCCTCCAGATCATCCTAAGTGTGTAGGAGTGAATTAGCACAATGTGTTTATGCGGTTATCAAGCTTTTGTGTATTTGGTGAGGCCTCTCAGTCATTGTCTATTAATACCATTGTTTCTATAACTTCTGATTTTGCTACTCATCCTACTTAACTCATGTTGGGTGGTATTGAAATGGCGTTTTATAAACTACTAAGCAGCTGTTGAGTTTGAGGGGTACAGTTTTGATTTAGGTTCATTTGATATATATATATATATACACAATATATATATATATATACACAATATATATATATATACACAATATATATATATACACAATATATATATATACACAATATATATACACTATATATATATATATATATAGTTGACTTATCTGTCTGTAATTTACTGTCACCAGTTGTCAGTTTTCAGTGTTCATCTTTCAAGAATACCAGTGAAATTTGTTGTGCTGATGCCATTGAGGGGGAATGAAATGATGGGGAGGCCTGAGTATGTGTGTCCTACAGTGCCCAGCATCAGAAGCTCATGGATGATGGGAGAGAAACAAGCCACTTGGTGGGAAATCCCTCCCATCATCAGGTACATAAAGGCATAAGCAGGTGATTGTCACCACTACCCCATCAAAATGCAAGTTCTCTCTTGTCAAGAATAGATTCGATCATGCAAAGTAATATAATTAACCACACTGTTCATCTTGTTTCTTTTTTGATGGGAATTACTGACACAGAATTTATCAGAATCCCAGTGTTTAAACGTCTTGCTGATTTGACAGGAAATACCAACGTTGACAGAGATACCATAAAACTCATTATATGCCACTAAGATGGGGACATCAATGACAATCTGGTTAGGAAGTTTCATAAATTCAAAGAGCATTTTAGATTTGTTGCTATAAAAGAAAAGTTAAAATGCCCTGGATTCTCATAGCTCATATATGAAAGATACTTGACAGAGGTTTTTGCAAAGTTAATAGCAGTCCTGAAAACTCACATGGCATTACCAGTGACGAATTGTGAGGCTGAAAGAGATTTTTCCAAACCATGAATAATAAAGTACCAAATTTGATCAACTTGTTAGATGAGAGACAGAATTATCTTCATAGTCTCTGTTTAAAAATAATATTGAAAAGATTACAGTCATTTAAAGAGATGATCAAAGTGCTTGCTGACAAAAAATGGTAGGAAGAAAAGTATTACAGATGTGTGCCAATTATTCTAAAGTTTGTGGTGCCTGAGGAATTTGTCAGCTTTTCAAATGTGTGGTTTGTTGTGACTTTTCCCTTTCTCATTAAAATTTCACTTTCTGACATAATTTAGTATTTGCAATTTTGAATTATTTTTCTTTGAGTAAGTTTCCTGCATCACAAGAGCTTCAGGCCCTACAGATTGGGTCTCACGTTTGTTCAGCCTCTGCTGAGAGAGCCTTTTTCTGCTAGCTGCTTATCTGCCTGGGTACCAGCAGGGGCTTGGGATGTGAGGTCAGGGTCTGGATAGCTCTCACTGGGCACCCACCAGGAGCCGGTAGAGAATGTGCTTTAGGAGACATCACAGATCCTCGGGATCCACCTGCCTCTTACTCTGTCAGGAGCACAACTTTTTGTCACACTACCTGAGAGGGCCCAAGCCTTCCTACCAACCATCTTGTCAGGGCCTGGCAGGTCCCTGCCAGCCCCCCTACATTTCCTTTTAATAAAATTTAATGTTTTCATTTTCAAAGACCTCGAAAATCCAAACACTTTTTTAAAAGCCCCGAGGAACTATAAAAATTAATAGCACAGGAATAATTTCTTTTTCAGTGGCGACTCAATTAAATCTGCCAAAGTCAGACTGTGATTTAAATGTGCCGCTTGCAGAGAGACCAGGGCAGAGTCAGCACAGGGAACGAAACAATAATATTTACCAATTACCCTCTTGGATGTTTCCCACTTGGCCCTTTTCCTCCAGGGAGGATTTTTCCCCCCTCCCTCCTTCCTCCTCAGGGCCAGGGCTCAGCATCCCTAATTGTTTTCTCCTTGAATGGTCACATTGCTATCAACAAGTGACTGAACTTTGCTTCTCAGGGTAATGGAAAAATACCACCCGGGCAGGCTGCCTGAGGCCACATGGACATCATCCTGCATGTAGGCCTGAGTTCAACTTTGAAAACTGGAGAAGAGATCCAAGTTCATCACAGCCAGATGCTCCAGGAAGACCAGACATCTCAGATTGCAGGCTTAGGCCTGCCCCAGGGCACTTGTTCCTGCTGCTCTGTCCTCCAGAGTGTCCTCTTCTGTGCTGGTTGTTGAAGACAGACCACTGAGCACTTAGCTCTTATATTTTCCTTGAGGATCTTAGGAAGCGTTCCCAGTAAAACATATATCCTTGTGGATGTCTTCCTCTATCCACCTTCAACTCTCCTATTTTAAGCCAAGCCATCTTATCTTGATCGAATATAGGCTCTTTGGGCACTTACTGGGAGATCTTTTTAACATCCAGCTCTAGGACAGACTTATCCAGACTGTAGCTGCTCAAGGCAAGGCCTCCTCTGTGAATATCCTTTGCATTACTCTGTGTATAACACCCAAAGCTCTGCATCCAACAGAAGCTTGCATGCTACATTTGAGGAGGTGTAGAGACTTGAAACAGTTGAAGAACTTGTGTGCCTTGGAAAATAGGGACAAGGATTCCAGTGATGAGAACCTGAGAAGTATGTGAACTCAGTGTCCATCAATGAGGTATAGATAAAGACTCTGGGGAATATGGTGATTTGACATAGAATAGTTCCAATAAAGCAAATGGAGCAGAGTCATTAACACAATGCAAGAGAGGAAGGGTGAGGGCATGGAGGCCCTGCAAGACCAACCGGGGGAGAGGCAGCCTACTCACCTCAGTCTATCCTAGGGCAGAAGGTTCTTCAGGAAGAACAGTAGCCTGTGGATGGGGGACTTTAGGCATACACAGGTCAGATCCCTGAGGTTTATGGGTAGAAAGCAGGTTGTAGCAAAGCTGTCCAGGACGGAAAAGGGGACTTTAGTGGGTAGTGACAGGGTTTTCATCTGTGGTAGCAATGATCAGTTATTGAGTTTTTGGCTTGAGCAAAGCCATTGAGCCACCCTGAGACTCCAATTCTGTTTTTAGAAAGGGAATAATGCAACTTTGCTGAATAAAGCACACAAAAGAGTTCCTCAACCACTGAGAGCTCTCTAAATATACACAGTCTCTGTGGCTGGCACAGTAGGTGCCAGCTAATGTAGGCCAGTCTAGATGAATGAAGAAGCAGGTGAGTGGATGAAGGAATGAGCTCCCTGGGGAGGGGACAAAGTGTCTGTATAGGTCCAGAGGTACAAGGTATGGTTGTGTGGGCAGAAGCAGGATTGATACAAAGAACACTGGCCTCATATTCAGGAAGTCTCTGCCCCGGCACCACAATGTAGCAGATCATTTACCATCTCAAGGCTAGACATCAAACATCCTCTTTCCCAGAGGAGAGAGCCCTTGGGATGAAACCCATTGCTTGCAGCTAGTGGAAGTCTTTTGGGTTCGGGCCCAACAAGTGTGGCCCAAACTTGAGTCTACACCAAGGAGGACATGGGGAGCAAAGCATTCCCTCCATTGTTAGTAGTCTAGTGTCTATTGGGTTTAGCCAGATGGCACACAGAAAGCACAGACCACATGCTTAGAAAGTGACGAGATGATTAAAACAGGGCTCCGAGAAGACTGATAACAAACCCAAGAGGGAAGGATCTTGTGGGAGAGTGTAAGGACAGCATAGGGGACTATCTACTCTAGTCACCTGACTCCCCACTGGCCTGGGAGGTGAAGGCTGAGCATCCTATTTGGGCACTGAGCTTTCCACAAGCAGTCCAGATGGCCTTTCTGGCATTTTCTTCCTTTTAGGCTGTCTTGCACAAACCTCTTCGCACTTGCCAACCTATCTTAAAACACCATGTTCCTTTCTTTCTGGCCAATTTTATCCTATCATTAGGGCCACATTCAGATCTCCTGTTCTTCCCACTGGGTTAAAGGGTTTGACTTCAACCACCTCCTTCGTCCTTCAGGCTACATTTCTAACTGCTCTGAGGGCTTTCCATGTCTCCATCTTTTAACTGATCTTCAAGTGTTCCTTGCCTCACATTGTAACTCTCTGGTTGTCTCATCCTTCTCATTTTCAATACTTTGCACCCCCATGAGGTAACTAATCGCATTTAGCCTGTAATTCCTTGTGTCCTCCCATTCAGACATTTGCTGATTGGTTGGGAAGATAGAGTCCTTAGTGGCCCAGTGACACAGATCTCTTGGTATCTCAGGTCAAATGGATACTTGTGGGAATTAGAACTTTTTATGCTCCCCAAAGCATAGGCATTAACAGGTGACCAACAGTAGCTTCGGTGTTCCTTTGCATATTTCCATCTTACTCTAGTGACACTAGACTCATCTTGAGTCCCTTTCTCCTGTGGGGTTGATGCTTTTGCGGGTTCATTGACACCCTATCTTTTCTACTCCACACCACTTCTATTCTCAGGACACACACTCGCATCCCACAGTAAATGTCCATGAGGCTTTTGCCACTACAGCCATTCTTTTCTCATTTCTACCCTTTCTGAATTGTGCCCACTACTTAAACTCTTATGGTTCTGATGCGGTGGTATTAGGGTTTGATGAACCTGAAATACTTTGCCCAGCAGGTGGCACTGTTTTGGGAATGTTTGGAAACTTGGGCAAGTGGCAACTAGCTGGAGGAAGTTAAGTCCCTAGGAATGGATCTTTTGAAGTTTATGCCCACTCCTCATTCTTGCTTTACCCTCTGTTTCGTGATCCACTGAGACATGAGCAGCCATTGCCCCACAACTGCACCACCACCATCTGAGCTGCCCCTACATAGCTTCCCTGCCATGATGGATGAACCCCCTGAAACCGTGAACTGAAGCAAATCCTTTATTCCTTAAGTTGTCCCTGTCAGGAATTTTGTCATAGCGCTGCCGTAAGTGGCTAACATAGGTAAGATACGTCAGCTTCACAGAATAAAACTACAAGGGGATGATGCTTGTCAGAGAGGGTGGTTCATTTCCAGCTGGGCGTGGGGGCATGCAGAAGAGGTAGCATTTGATCTGAAACCTGGAGGACAGGTTTTGAAGTAGGATTTGAAGCGAAGAAGAGAAAGAGGAAGATGTCAAACCCAGAGCTGAGAATGTTGGAGAAAGGTAATTGGCCAGGTGGCTGAAAGGAAGAGAATACAGAAGTCAGGGAAGATGGGAAGAGGAGGGGCCAGGTACTGGAATGACCTGAGATGTTACCTGGAAGACAGTATGGAAGAACCACTCTAAGTCAGAAGTATTTACACTTGAGGTAGTTTCTGAGTATCCTGTGGCCGGACAGACAGTCAGGTAGGTCCATACCCATGTCATTCATAGAAATGTCAAAATCCTCAGGAGTTGGAGGGAGAGCATCCCACAAGTTCAAACACCTGCCGGTCTTGGAGGAATCTCTCCTAAGTGCCTCATCTGCTCCAGGGCTTTGAATAGACTATAGGCAGGAGTAATTAAAAGTAAGAAATTACTGCTACAAGCTCTGTAAGAATCAGGACAGTGTGATTGCTAGACAGAAGGGGTAGCCATCAGAGAAGAAGCTGTGCTCAGAGCAGGGCTTCTCACTGACCTCAATCCCCAAACCTGAGGACTCTTGCATGTCTAAGAGGGGAGAGACTTCTCATGGCGATAACCTGACTCAGAAGCCAGGAACGGGGATTCTGAAGGAGGTGGGGTCGGGAGACACTTTGGTGAGATGTTAGGAGGATGTGATCCAGACACAGCTGTTTAAAGCTATTTCCAAATGCGTTTATTTTTTGATAGTTACAAACGTTGAGCCTTCCATGTGACAGGATTCCCGGGGACACAAATGTCATTTGGATGCATCAATGGGGCTCTAAACCTACCTTGAGTATGTTAGGTATCTTTTTTAGAGACCTTGGAAATCAGAGAAAACCCAGGTCATGGGGCAAAGGCTACAAGGAACTGACTATTAAAACCAATAGGGAAAAGGAAATAAAACGTGGAGATGGTAGGAGTAAGATTGATGGAGGGTATAGAATGGCCGCAGTAGTCAGCTAAGTATATAGTGAGCTGTCACAGAATGAGGTTCAGCCCTGGTGGGCAGTATTATTCAACAACTTCTATGAGGCCAATTGGAGGAACAACTTTTAATGTTATGTGGCACAATCAGATGATCATGGTGGCCACAATTAATTATACATTTCAAAATAGCTAATAGGAGGACTTTGAACATGTTCCCAACACAAAGAAACCATAAATGTCTGTGGGAATGGACATGCCAGTTACTTTGATTTGATCATTCATTGTACATGATGTACTTGTACCCATATGTCACACTCTATGCTCATAAATATGTATAATTTCTGTGTGTCAAATAAAAATAAAAATATATTAAGCAAAAAGTAGCGGAGAATGTAGAAGACAGTTTTGTCAATCCTTGAAGACTGTTTACCAAGCAAAGGCTCTCTGCCTGTGCTAGTATTGATCATTCTGGCCCTAAGTTCTTACATGTGTGGGGCCTGATGTTATGATTTATTGTGGAAGAAACCTGGCTAAACTCAGATTTGAGACATACCATTTTGATTTTATCTAGACTATGTGGGGATGATCTCCTAAAGATATCTTGTATATATAAAGTTATTATACTTACTACTGACAATAGCAAGGCAAGCTTTCCAAAATAGGAAGATATATTATACTACTGAACGTTGTTAGCTCTCAAACTGTGATACCCCCCCCTCCCCCGTCTCCCTTCCCAGTGGGATCTTGATACCTCCTTAGAAGAGACCTTTTGTACTTGCACTTACAATTGAGAATCTTTCCCACCTTATGCAGTCCTTGTAGCTGAGAAATCAAAGGCAGGAATTAATTCATTAATAAGGTCATAGTCACAAATGACTCATTCAGCTAATTCAGTTTATGTCTAGTCAATGATTATTTATTGAGCATCTTCGGCATGCCCAATATTCTAAAAGCAATATGCACGTTTTTATTTTCAAATCCATCTAAGGGGAAGGGGCCCTCCAACCAAGGGTCTGAATGTCGAATTGGAGAATTTATTGCTGCATATTCTTTTGGTTTGGGACCTTCCAGATACCACAACTATCTCACATAACGGACAAATGTCAGCTAAACTAACGGGTAAATACCAGCGCTGCATGATGCTCACGTTTCAAGATGGCTGACATGAACGGGTTTAGAGACAGGCTCCTACAGTAACAGTACCTCCGCAGCCTGCTTTCTTGTCAACACTCACTTCGCCCTGGAGTCCGCCTTCTACCCTGCCTGCTGTTTTCTCTGCAATCTTTTCACCCCCACCGCACCGGGCCGAAGGGTACCCTTTTCCTTCCCCCTTCTTTTTTCCCCACCCAGTCATTCCCAGCACAAAGTTCCATTCTTCATTAATGCTGTTTTAAAGCCAGCACGGAGCTGTTTTCCAGATGTGGCCATGCGCGGACAGTAATTGTGCTCTGTGATCCCTTCCAGCTGCTCCAGTCGCTTGCCAACAAATTCCCCCACCCCCACCTGGCGGCCCCAGGAGTCCATGTTTGGGGGCTGCAAATTAGGACAACCGTTGTAAAATGATCATGTGCTACACATGGCCTTCCCCAGAAGAATTATGGACTTTATAACTGAGCTAATTGGCATTAGGTCTTGCCCGAAAGGTCAGCAGAGTGGCAGGGAAGCAGGATCTTTGGAAATTGATTGGCTGTCTCTCACTTCTTCCCCCAACTCCCCTTCCCCTTTTGAAATATGGCCTACCTGCCCTGCAGAGTTGCTGACTCTTGTAAATTACTGCTTTGGCTGTACGGGACTATGACACATTGTTTTACATTGCATGGAAGGCAGTGTGGATGCTGAAGGGGTGTGTAATTATACCCTGCAAATACTTCTACCTCACCACAAGCTTCAGCCCTCGCGCGCCTCTGTGAAGTGGGGCATTGTAACTTTCCTTACCTTCAAACGTCTCATGATTTATCTAAGGGTAGCAAACAGCCTTTGGATTTTTATATTTTTTTTTCCTCATGCATGCTGGTTTATTTTGAATCATCTTGTGGTACATATACTCTTTCCTTCTATTGTTTCTCACATGGGAATCCTAGCATGGTGCTTTTACATTCCACAAATTCTTATTGAGCATATTATAGTTGGGATGCAAGACTGACTTTAGGAGGGAAAGAAAGCCATGTTGTGGAATAAGAAATGCATTTAATCTGTAGATTGTGTGGCTCCCTTTCTGCCTGGGGTAAATTGAAGCCTATGGTTTCAAATGTGTGCCTTCCTTCACCGTATGCTTTCTACTTGGGATTAAACATGGAAAGTCTTTGTTGAAACATATATGGTAACCTGGTGGAAAAGCTCATTAAACTCGTGCGTATTAGCACTCCCCTTTCTTTCTTAGTAGGGTTCCTGAGAACCTAATGAAAGTTGAGATCACAGTGTGTACTCTGGCACATTTTGCTTACAATCTCAGGCTGATCTTGGGTCTGTTGATTTCCACTTAGGGATGGGTTCTAGGTGATGATCTGTGCTTGGTTATCATCCACACCCACTGACATTTGAGCATGTGAGCTCCCTGGACCCATCCTAATGGAGAGGCTGGAAAAACAAGGTTTGGGGTGGTTGAAGGAATGGGCAAAGAGAGAGAGAGAGAAGTCTCAGTGCCTATTTTGGGGGGGGGGGCAGCGTGATTGCTGGGTCTGAAAAAACAAATCACTATTGTGTGTGTAACTCTTTCAAACATATGAACACTTGGAGTATAGATGCTATGGATTCATCTGTATGAACACTTGGAGTACAGACGCTGTGCATTCATTTAGTGTTTGCCTCATCAACAATGCCACTAAGACTGTGTTGCCATGGTGGGAGAAATTTGTAAGGTTAGTAAATGTTGTGTCATGCAGAAGAGGACTCTGCATGGGGAAATTTGGGAGCTCCTGGTCAAGTATGTCACTTTGGCTTGGCTACCATCATCTCTCATCTTGGTTGTTGTGGTAGCCTGAGAACACATCTTCCTTCTCTCTCCCCCGGCACTGTGGCCCATGGTCCCTATAAATGTCAGGTCCTTCTCAATTACCTAAGACTGGTAACACCCTCCTACTTAAATCCAAGGACTTTCCATGGTCACTTGCTCTGGTCTTGTTTTTTATTCTCCTTCTTGCTTAGTATATTCTATTGCTCTAGCCTCGAGACCCCCTGCTGCTTTTTAAGGACATTGAGTGACTGATATATCTTTCCTACTTGCTGCTATCTACCCACGGTATTTCAGTACCCAGTCTTTTCCCGTCCGGGTCATGGCTCTCCGGCTTCCATCCCGCCTTGACTTGTGTACCAGCTTCACTCTCTTCCTTGTTTCGTCCGTAGCACCTGATACCACCCCAATGAAAAATTCCTTATTTTGTCTGCAACTTCCCATCAGAATATCAGGTCCTCGGGAACAGGCACTTCGGAGCATCCACTGTTGCGGCTACAGTGTAGTTCTGTGACATTTATGAGTGCCCAGTGAGTGACCAAAACAGGGGAAGGGGGCAGGGGGCAGGGAATGGAGGGCAGGATGGGAGCCATGGTGAGGAGTCTATGGACGGAGAGTCATCATTCTCTGTGCTTTTTCTCCTCCTACCTGATGGAGTTGCCCGGAGAGTGAGCATGGGACTTACCCTGCTATGTTCCTTGTTTTTTTCCTTTCTGTAGAAGAGCGAGATGATGATGGAGTCTATGTGTGGACATGGTCTCTGGATAGGTAACACACCAATCTACTGACAAATGATTTCAGCTCTCTAGGTTTAACTCATAAGCCTATAAAATGAGGGGTTTGATTAGAAAAAATCTCAAAATCTAAGCAATGCTATTCAGAAAAGGATTTGAGGTATAAATTAAATTCCTATAAGATTACTGTACAGTAATTCTTATAGTAATGTCAGAAGCCCCGGAGAAAATAGCAAATGAGTGACTGTTATGGGTTGAGTCTGCAACATCCCCCACATGCTCCTGCTGAGCACCTGGTTTCTAGCTTGTAGCTGTTGTTTTGAAGGCTGCTGATCCTTTAGCAAGTGGGACCTGGTTGGTGGAAGTATGTAATGATGGCCTTTGAAAGTTATAACCATCCCTGGTTCCGGCCTGTACTCTGTGCTTCCTGGCTGACCATGAGATGAAGAGCTGCTGGTGTACACTCCCAGGGCCATCCCTACCATGATGGACTGAGCTCTCTCTGGATCTGGGAGCCAGAACAAACCTTGCTCCCTTCCTTGGCTTCTGTGATGTATTTTGTCACAGTAAAGAAAGTGTTTCTTCACTTTCCAATGCCTCTCATTGTGCACAGGCCACATGAGGTCCTGTTCCCCCAGCTGATACCTGTACATTCCCTGAAGTCATGTGTTAGGTAGCATTAGTATTTCCCATTCTGCTTTGGCCTGAGGGGGCAATGCATCTCACAACATACGTGGCCCTTTCTCTTCCCGGTGGCTCCTTCTTTAGCTCCTGGCCCTCAGTACTCTACTTAGCTGTCACTTGGGAGATGAAGGCACTACCTCCTGTTGGTAGCTGATTCTGACCATGGGGGAAATCATAGGCATTGTTACAAAAGTATATGCAGAAAAAGGGAAGGAATAAAATGGATGGGGGCAGAGTGGATCACACAAGGGCATCCTGAGGGACCAAGTAGATAGGACGAAGGAAGTCCTAAAAGAGAAGAACAGAGTCAAAGTGGGTGGATGGAATGAGTGAGGCATTAGCCCTGCTGTGTGAGAGCAGTTGTGCAATAGCAACTATCACCTCGGGGCTCCAGCTCTCATCCTCATACAGCAGTATTATTAGTCACTTGGGATCATTCGGAGGCAATAAAGCAAGAACACTCTTCTTTGGTTGCTGGAATTTGGAGCCGAGCCCTAGAGTTCAGTCCACATGTCAGATTCTAACCCAGATCCCAGCACTAGCTTCTGTTTGGGGGTTACTTCTGACCTTGTGATCTCTTGAATCCACCTGGAGAGAGCTTCTGGTTTATTTGTTGAGTACCATTGCTCTGTATAAACCCAGAGCCATGCTCTCCCCACCCCACCACCCTTGCTTATGGAGGTCAATCCCCCTAATGGTTAATTTCTAGAACCCAGAGTACCCTGTGTTACTATGTATTACCAGTTGGGAATAGCTACCTCTCTAGATCTTGTGCACATGGCATACTTCCCAGAAATAGCTATAGTTTCTAAGAAACTATGGTATATGCCAGTGAGTGATGGGGTCCTTTATGATCAGAACCTAGGTGCTGAGGCAGAGAACACATACCTGTCTTGGCTTAGCTAATGTTGGAGTCTTCTGTCTATGCTTCTGACCTCTTAGATCTCGAGCCAGAAACGAAACAGCCTATTGTACCTGACAACCACTCCTGGTTTAGATGATTCCTCTGGGACTTGATTTCCTAGAGGTGCAGACATAGTCCTACCTATTTGAGACCCACCCTGCCTGGTCCCTTGACACTGGGTCTCTCCTGAGCCTGATACTTTCTTCCCATTGGTAACTAACTGGGATGACTCCATGCTTCTATGGTCAGTTCAATATCTTATAACCCTTAAAGTTAGGTTTAGCAAAGTTTATTGTCCAAGAAGATGGCATTCGGATGACAAAGTGAGTTTCTATGCAAGTCCCTCCTTATCTCTGGGGTATAATGTAGATTAGATGACATCATGAAGCTAATATGGCACCAGCCATAGTTACTTGACACTTAGAAGTGTCAACTTTCAAAGTCAATGTCCTGCCTTCCTCTGGACTAATCTTCCATGGGCACATACTTGCCACTGTCCTGTTCTACTTGTTTTCTGCTCCCTTTTATGTTCATTTTATAGCATCCACACTCAATAGCCCTCACACTGTTCACCTAATTTTCTTTCTATGCCAATGTACATGAAGAAACATCAGGAACACTTTTCTCATGTTTGGCTGAAACCAAAGGCCAGCCTTGATACAGCTCAGGCCAGAAGGAAGCGCCTTAAATGCTCAGGCTCTGTTCTTTCACCAACAGTTTCTTATTGGAAGGTCCAACTTTAGATGGTTAACTTAGGCAGTTTCTTGTTGGTAACTCCAAACTTTCATCCTCCATCTGCTGCCAAGTTGCACCTTGAACATCACTTTGTGGCTTTTCTGTGAGAGGTTTTCATAACTTCACAGTTGTTCCGGATACTGGGGAGTTGATTTTTTTTTTCATGTGTAGCTGAAGCAATCATTTACCAACACACTGCCAGTTCTCCACTGTGTTTAAAAATTCATGTGGACTTCTTTTCTTCTTTAATTATTCACATTAAGAAAATTACTATCGTATGGCAAATGGGGGCATCATTTCTTCATGTCTTTTCTAACCATGCTACAATTTATTAGGATGGACTTAAGGATTGTCATTGCTCATTCCAAGCCATATTAATTATTGGTTCTAGGCTCATGGTTGCTCTTTATTCTAGGGGTGGCTGTTTTTATAGATGCAGATATAACCCAGTCCCAAGTCCTGGCTCCCTCTCCTACCATACAGCCTTCCTGATTACTCTTACGGTCCCTTCTTTGGCATCTCCAAAGAAGTGTGATTTGGGCTGTGTTGACCTTGAATCTCTCAGTCAGGTAGCAACTGGCACTTCTCTTATTGGTCTTAACTCTTCTGGAACCTAGGTCAGCATGCAGTGCCCCACAGTCTTCTTGTGATGCCCTCTAGTCCCTTCTTCTTCTTCTTCTTTGAAGGTCCTTCACTAAGCAGCTCAGATTTGCATCATGTTTGGGCTCCATAACACAATGAAATCATTTGGAATCAGCCAATATAACCAATGTGTGTCTTCTGCTTTCCTAAGTGTCTCCATGATCAATAGAATATGGGGACAGAATTCTCAACCCCATTGCCTATATAATATACAGCCAAAAAGATGCTCAATAAATGACTTTAAGATGGTGATTGTGATTGAACTTATGTATACACTAGGAAGTGCTGGGCACTTTGGCAGGTGCTAGGAATGCAGGAATAGACATGTCTTCATTCCTACATTTGAAAAACTCACAGTGCAGAAGAATGGGGAAAGACAACAATTTCAGGGATTTCAAAGGAGCAATGAATTAAATATAGCTAAAAAAATCAATTTTAGATTAAAAAACTATGGGCATTTTAATTCCTGGCTTTGTAAAGAGGAGTCACCAAGGCTTGGAAGCTGGAAGAACTTGATATACTCAGGGAACAGACATGGTGGCCAAGGCATAGGAGCTGTGGGTAGTGCTGAGAGGTTGTCCTGGAAAGGCAGGAGGCTGGAACAGGGATCTCTGAACAGCTGAGCTGCAGACTCCCATCTCAGGGACCTTTAGTTATCACTCAGGTCACAATGGGTTAATTTGTCTGAACTTTCCCAACATACTGCAGTTTATACATTTGTCTCTGTATGTGAAGTAAGGACTTTTTTCATTAACCTTAAGTTTTGTCCATTTTCATCTTTCTACAGTTTGGTGTAGTTGCTATCTCTTGGATGACCTTATTGTCTTAGCTAAGTCATGTGCCCTGAACCCATTGTTTTATATGCTACTTAAAACCTAATAATAGAGATATAAAAGAAATAAAAGGATAAGATATCTCCAAGAAGATATCAATAACTTTGGGAAACCAGGAAATAAATCTATCTTTATCAGTTTGAGGCCTTAGTCTTGTCCTCTGAAATATAGGGCAAGTACTACTAGACCCACCCTCTTCAGTGAGTGATTATGAAGCTTAACTGTAACAATGGCTGTTAAGGAGCCTCGAAGCATCAACATCAGCACAAGTGCAGGGGCTTATTACCTGGAAGGAAGGAGACAACAGCTTCTTATCAGCTCCCTTATCAGTATCAACCTGGGTGGGAGAGTCCTTTGGTCGTCCATAGCAACCCCACTGGTGGTCTTGTCTTCGTATGAGGTGGCACTGCTCACTGGGCATATCAAATTGCCCACACTCACTGGGGTATAAAGCTTTGGGGTAGAATGATTTCCTTCTCCCTAGCCTACAGGTACCTCTGAAACAGGTTGTCTCCTATCGGGGGAAGGCAGAGGCTGGGCCTCACAGAGGTGCTTCTTTGGATTTGAGAAGGCAGTTGCTCTTTCCTTCTTCCTAAATGCTTTTCACCATTTGGCCAGCTCTGGTCCCACCATGCTTGTGGCTCATCTGGTTATCGGTTGTTTCAAAATTTGTGATCTTAGCTCATCATAGCTCTTCTTTGGGGCTATTAGAATTTACTGGTTTTCAGTCTCCCTTGGGAGCGGCACATCAGTGGACTGGAAGCCAAATTCCTGCCTTATTACTCTGTAGAGAACGGCAAAAGAGCCCCATGTGGTCACAACCCTGGCCTTTGGACCATTTTATTTCTACCCAAGCAGCAGCATGCATCTCAAATCCCAGGGTGGAACAAGGGACCTTGGCAATGCAGGAAGGAGGAGGGTAGAGCTTCAACTATCAGCAACACTGTGGGGCTGATCATAAGTGCCAGCCTCTGGGTCCTTCCCACCTTCATACAGATGCACATCACCTTCATAACACTTGCTGCAAATGTCCCAGCCTGCCATCTAGATCTGTCTCCTCACTGCAGTACCACACCCTGGTCCCATGGAGCATGAATTTAAAAGATCACTGAATGAGATACCAGAGGTCTGCTTTCTAGTTCTTAATCAAGAATCATTTTTATTGTGGCCTTTCTTCTCTGGCTCTTCTTCCTGGGTCAGTATATACTGCATTTCCATTTCTTAGTGGGAACTCCTCATAGTTATAAATAATGGAGTTCTTAGCTTGGATGAGCTGCCCTGCCCCTTGGAGACCATCTGGTGATAATCTTGCAATCTTGAGATCACTGAGTCTCTGTAACTCTGTCTATTCAGCTTTAGAATGAGGGTGATAATGTGTATAAGATGATAAAATGAGAGATGCGTTCCATGCAAGTGGCTCTTAAGATACCAATATAACAGGTTGCAAAGTTCAGGCCTTCATAGGGCTCCTGGGCACTGCTTTGTCTGGCTTAGCCTTTTCTGGAGTGCCTTTCTTGTGTAAATCACAGTTTCCTCAGCTTTGATGACCTAGAAGTCAGGGCAGGATGGCTGCAGGATGAAAGAGACTGGGAGGGGCCCAGGGCTTCTCAGGATCAGAGAGGCAGCCTTTAAATGTCCTTGAAAAAAATTCTCTCGGAAAGGATATGTTGAAAGTGGGGCTCTGCTCCTATGATGTCCAGTGTAATGGGTTTCTAAACACAATGATGCCTCTTAAGACCAAATCAATAATATATTTCCCCCCTATGCTTGTAAATAGTGCTATTCCTGGTTTCATCAACTGGTTGGTTGAGATGGTAGCTATCCCTACCCAGAACAAGGAAAAGCCTTGGACTCTCTAGTCAGCATCCTGATGAGAAAGGGGTTAGAAAATGCTTCCTACTCAGGTTGACTAGAGGGGTTCAGGGACTGTGGTTAGTATCTGGGTTGAGAGGGTCTAATAGGTCTTCTCTGTGCTTTCGACTGCTAGCCAGAACAGCCCATTGATAGTGTGGAATGAAAATCCAAGTGGCTTTCCTTGGAGATGTCTAAAAGCAACTAGGCAAACCAATAAAAGCAACAGTGTTGTTGACAGTTTAGTACTCATTAGGAATGGTGCAAAGTGTTTGTGTAAGTAATTTAACGTTTTCTTCAGTACAACCTCATAGGCCTTGGTTCTACTATTATTCTGATTTTGTATAAAAGGAAACTGAGACCCAGAGGTTTAACAGTCACTGGTGGAATTGAGGTCCATCTGGCTTCAAAGCCAATCCCTTTACTGCTAGATGCTGATGTTTTAGAGCATAGGTAGGAGTTTTCAAAGACTTGTTTTTTATTAGTTTTATCTATGTGTATGTGCATGTGCATGTGCATGTGCATGTGCATGTATATCACATGTGTGTGTGGGTGCCCACAGAGGTCAGAAGGGGGAGTCAGATCCCCTGGAGCTGGAGTTGCTTCTGGAGTTGCTTGTGGTGGGAACTGAATTTGAGGCCTCGTAAGAGCAACAAGTACTCTTAACCCTTGAGACATCTCTCAAGTCCCTCAGATAAAACTTTTGTAAACAACTGCTAATGGTCTTGATCTGTAGGGAGAGCCTTTTGTGGTGCCGTTGGCTGCTACTTCCAGGGTCTGAGTTAGATGACATCAGATGAAAATAGAGCCCACTGTCTTCAAAGGGTCTATGTGCTCTGTTCTTATTCAAGTTTTGTTGAATTCTGTTCAGCATTACTTATATGTCAATTGGTTTGTGTCTTCAGGATTCTCAAATGAAGCCGAATCAACCCAGAAACCAGTTTCTAAAGCCTTCTAAGGCTGGCTACTCTCTGACTCAGCGATTCTTCTAGGAGTTCAGAAAAGAACATTATCTTGAATGTAGTGAAAATTAGCTTTGAAGATATTCATCTTCGTTCATCAAACAGTATAAAGCAATATAAATGCCCCAGGGATGATGGACAGCCTGGTTACAATACAGATGTCCCCAACGTAAAATACAGTTATACTTCAGTAAGGCCACCACAAGTTGAAAATGCAGTAGGTCAAATTGCACTTAGTATACATAGCCTCCCAACGTCCCAGGCCTTCCTGCTGCACTCCACCTCCAGCACACGCACGATAACCCTCCAGTCCCTCCATTGTCTGGCAAACTTCCCTTGAACACCTCTGGTCTGGCATTGGTGAGTTGCCCTGACACTCTGTGTCCTCCTGCCTATCTTTCTGGAACCCCAGACCTTGGTGGTTAACATTCAGTCCTGACCATTTGACCTGGGTTCTGCTGGGACTTCCGAGGCCACTCACCGCAGTTCTCGGCTCTGCCCTCTGAGAATTCCAAGCCCAAAGAGATCAGAAAGTTATTACCGGGCTGAGAAACGTACCTTTGCAATAGCCCTGCAGGCTATTTCAGGCAAGGGAGCTGAAAATCTAAGCTAGGCTTTTTGATTGTTGATGCCTAGGGAATTCAAAAGTTAAAAAAAAAAAAAAAAGCCAAACTTTTTCCTTTCATCTCCTAACCCCTAGGATAGATGCCTTTTGTAACGTCTGCCAAAGGAGTCAGGCTGCTCTCAGAAAGAGGCCCCTGGTTTCTAACAGTATGAATATATTCATCACTTAAGTACCAACTTTTAGGAATATACCAATAAGGGGCTATTCATGATTCCTGCTCACATGGAGACTATGGCTCATGTAATCTTCGTTGCAGGTGCAAACAGACAGTGCTGTGGTTCACCTGCTGTCACCTGTCTCTCTGCTTCCGGCTAAGTCTCCCTCTCTCTGAAAATCTAGGTCATCTCATCCATACTATTTGGTTGTCCAGTGACCCTCAAATCACACTAGGTTTGCCTCTTAAGTCACTCATTCAGTCAGACCTACAACTACAGTGACTTCATTATATTTTGGTCAACTTTAAAGGTTCAAACTAATCTAAACTTCTTGAGTAGAGCTGCTCTGGATTAGAATCCACTGGGAAGCTTGTGTTCTCCAGATCCCCATTAGACAAGGTTTGGTCCTTGTTTTTAACTGAAGAAGCCTTTAACCTAGGTTGATGTGTATAAGCCATTCTTTTGGAGGTTGGAGAGCGGACTAGTGTGGGTACCTGGCTCTGTGAGAGCTGTCTCTAGGATGGCTGGATATCTATGAGTAAGTTTTGGTGAGTATTTGCTTAAAGGGATGAAAGAGCAATGTGGGTTGATAAGGTCTCTAGATTGGGTTCAAGAGACATTGGTAATGGTAGGAGATATGGACACACATAGAGATGTGTACACCTCTCCCCCCCACAAGCACAGCAAAATCTTGGCAGTGGAAGAACTTTCAAAAGACACTAAAGATTTCTGTTGCTGAGAGGCACAGAATATCCCTGAATCCAGCATGGCCTTGGACCTGGAGGTGCTTGGATGCTTGTTCTGGACATCTTGTTGGGAAGAGGCCATGCTCTGCTTCAGGTGCCCTGAGTTCACATTCCTTCTAACTCAGAGAGCTAAGACATTTTCCCCTTTCCTTCAATCCTATCCCTCCCTTCTCAATACCTTTTATCCCAAAGATATTTCTTGCCTTGTGATAAGCTCAACTGAATCCCCAAGTCTTAGCTTCTTGGGTACAAAGAGAGGCTCTAAAGAGTCTCTATCTCTGTCCCAGGCATCACAAGCCAAGATGCCTTGTCTTAGATCTTGGGCAGGGCAATTAAACTTGTTTGGACTTGATAACTCCCCAAAGAGACATTGGCTGTCGCCAGTGGGGTATACTTAGGTGATGTATGAGCGTATCGGAGGCCTTGGGTACTGGAGGATAGGAAAACGTGACTGATTGGAAAGGAGGTTTAGTTGGCGAACAGAACGGGAACAGGTGTAGGAATGGCAATGAGGTTGATCAGACGCCATGGGGGCATCTGAATGGGGAGCTGGGAGACAGAGACTGTGCTACCTTGCAGTCCCCATTCTGTCCCTAAATCTGGAGAAGCCACCATGTGGGTGTGCCAGCTAACCTGCTTTCTCAGTCACCTCATCAGGCATGAAGTGCCAGGATTAAAAAAAAGAAAAGGAAAGAAAGGAAAGGCCTCATTATATGGTTGGAAATCCTCACAGCAGATATAAAATTTTATGAGTTGCCTATTGCTCAGCACCCCATATTTTTGACATCCCCTGTTTCACGTACAGTATTTTAAACATATGAGACACAGGCATTACTGCTAAAAAAATTTTTTTTTCACCCTTTTCATTTTTTCCCTCCTTTCTGTCATGGCTTAGTGGGTAGCTCTGAAGTTTTTAATACTGAAGGGCCCATTTCATGTTATTTATTACCTTGCTTGTGTGAACACCGAGGCCTATAAATCGTCAACACAGGCTGTCTAATCCCAGCAACAGCGAGGTTTCGTCACATGTAATTAAAAGATCCCAACGCCATTGGAATGTAATGGGTTTGGGAATGACACCACGGGGGCAGGGGGAACGGGCCCGTGAAGAGGCAGCAGTATTTCAAAGGCTTTCCTGCAAGGCCTGGGATCGATGGGGCGGCCTGGCAGAGCTCCAGCAGGGCTGGCTGATGTGGGGCTGGAGGCACGGTCTGGATTTGCCGTTATCTTCAGCTCTGAGACTGTGTCTTTGTAATTCCCACCTACGCGGAGGTGCACTGAGCATGTGAACTCACACATTCCTGCAGCCTGGCCTGCCAAGGCTCCAGCTCTGACAGCAGCGTGCAGCCGCCATCCTGTCAAGAGGGATTCTAGAAGTAAGGAGACAACATAGTCTCCTAGGCAGACACCAGGCCCAGGGCAGCAGGTACATCTGGGTGTTCATCTTCTGTACAAATAAAACTGGACTCCTATCCTCGTCTACTACATCCCCTGAAACTGTGTCTGGTTCTTGTAGGTCCCAAAGTTGCTTGTCAGTGATGCACATTCTGCAGTTAAATGAAAGTTCTCGAGCTTCCTGTACATAGACCCTTCCTCTGAGCTCTCTGAGTAGTATCTCTATCTCGTTATCGGAGCATGTTGGTGCTGGGGTGGTCCTTTGTCTATTTTGCTGCCTGTACTACCTCCATGGGTTCCTCATGAGCACGGACTGGGAACACTTCTTTGTGGGCCCTGGTGGCTTTGCACTGGCCTGATGCACAAGAGGTAATCAGCAACTTCATATGTAAGGAAAGAGGAGAGGGAAAATAAAATGGGGAAAAGAAGGAAAGAAAAAGAATAGACAGAAAGAAATGGCAGCAAAATGTCATGATCTTTTACCATCACTGGGCTTTAAAAAATATGGATAACCTGACTCTAGTATTATCATACTAGACCCATTGACCCCTATTTTCTAGTGTTCAGAGCCTGTATCTCCCCCAGAATACTAGGGTGGCTGTGTGTGACTAACAGTCTTCATGAAAAGTGACGGCCTATCAGTTTAGAAATGAGTTTATTAAAAAGATTATGGTTTAATAAATTAGTGGTTGTAGATTCTCCTTCAATAACCATGACTAGCTCTGAGTAGTTACTTAGGTTTCCGGTACCAGGCACAGTCTTCCTCTTGTTGAACAGCTCTTAAATCCAATGAGATAGCTGTTGGTTACCACTAAGGGATGTGTACCCCTGCTGCATCCTTAGGGTTCCTATACCATGCTGGTGGTTGATGTGGGTTCATAGGAGTCATAGGGTAAAGTAGCTGGGTATGACTGTTGATTGCCTCCCTCCTTTGGAAGCTTACATGGCTCCTTCTGGTACTATGAAAGCTAGTCTTCAGGGAGGGGCCTTTCAGGTCAGTTTAAGCTCAGGGGCCTGTGGGCACTGCTTCTGAAGTACATGCATGGTGTCTTCAGCAATACCCATAAAGTCTCACCAATACAATTCCCCAACTATGAGCTGAACATGGACAACACCAATGGACATGCCAGACTCGATGAAGAAAAGCCTATGCAGCCTCAACCCTACACAAAAAACTATAAGCAACTGAGCAAAGTTGGGAATGGGAGAGGTGGCCTTTGCTCAGAGTGCAACGATTAGCCTTGAAAACATATATACAGGTAGCAGTATATGAACTGAACAGATTATATTTAGGACTATACACACACTTATATGCATGCAATAACAATTAGTTAAAAAGAGAGGCTGTGGATTTGAAGGAGAGTGGGGAGGGGTACATAGGAAGGCTTGGAAGGAGGAAAGGGAAGGGAGAAATGTAATCAAATTATAATCTCAAAAAAAATTATGGCTTATATCTTGTCTCTTCTCTTGAGGAAACAGGCTGCCATGTGTGAAGAAGCCTATGGGAAGGTTCACAAGTCAAGGATCTAAAGCTTTGGCTATAACTAGCCAGGTACTCAGACTTACTAACAGCCAGGTAATGAGCTAGTCAGTGGGTTATCAGTCCTAATTAAGCGCTGAAATGCTTAAACCATCTTGGACCACAGTGTGAATGCAATCCCATGAAAGACCCCGGGCCAGAGCCACTCAACAAATCCGCTCTACCATTCCCTAGTTGCAGAAAGTCAGCAAAGGAATATTTCAGTTTTCTACACCCTGAAGTAATGAACACAACAATGGACAACTAACAAACACCTACATACGTTACATTTTTTAAACTTAATTTTTATTTTGGAAGTATGAGTATTTTGCCTGCATGTGTATCTGTGCACCACATGACAGCAGCACCCATGGAGGACAAGAGAGGGCACTGGGTCACCTGGGAATGGAGTTACAGATGGTTGTGAGCGGCCATGTGGGTACTGGGAATTGAACCCAGTTCCTCCAGAAGAGCAGCCAGTGCTCTTAGCCATGGAACCATTTCTACGGTGACCACATCTATATTTTCATTATATCCAGGTTTCAGTCTGGTCCTGTCAGCTGAACTCCAGAATCATATACCCAGCTGTCTCCTTCACATGCCTTCCTTATAGTCCAGACCTAATCTAACCATTCTCCCAGTCTCCTTCCCTGGTTTTCATTACCTTAGCTGTGGTCACTGTCCCCTAGATGTTTGCTATCACCTTTTGTTGGTTTTGTGTGTCCTTCCATTGCCAAACACTCTGTTTTCCACCCAGCAGCCCGCGATTCCCAGTCATATGTCAGTCATGGTATGATGTTCCTCTGAACTCAATGCACCAATGGCTTATCTTGTCCACAGAACAAAAAGCAAAGTTCTTAGGTAACTTCTAAGCCTATCCCTTGTTCTTCCTCTACCTCAACTCCTACATTTTCCTGCACAGGCTCCCTTTTTTGCTTTGCCTTTTTTCTTTTTGGCCATGTACACTGCTGCTGTAGGGCTTCGTTATGGCTCTTTTCCCTGTCTTTCTCATTCTGCACTATTTAATTCCTCATCTTAAAGTTCTTTCTTAGCTGTTGCCTTCTCTGGGAGGTCAACATTGGCAGTCTTAATAATATTTGTAGACTGGGGCTGGAGAGACGGCTCAGTGGGAAAGAACACTTGTTGCCCTTGCAGGGGACCTGGGTTTAGTTCCCAGCACCTATGGGATAGTTTACAAATGTCATCTGTGACTCTAGTTCCAGGGGAATCTGATACCCTCTTATGACCTCCGTGGTCACCAGGCACACAGGTGGTGCACATACATATACTTAGGCAAAACACTGATAAACATTTAAAAGTCGGGGAGGGGAAACTTTCTGGGCTCATTACTCAGCTCTCATTCTCCCCTCTTTAGGAATAAAATGTTCCAATGTCTTAGATCACTCATGCTTATTGCTCACGTGTTCTGCTCTGTGAGAGCAGAAAGGGTTCACTGTTGGCGTGTTGTCTATTACTCCTTGCTGGACTGCCAGCATCTGGAACAGAACAGCTGGAACCATGCTGCTGGAACACGATGGTGGGCAGTAGGACTTGGAGAAAGGAAGGGAGGAAGGAAAAGAGCGGAGGACAGGGAAGAGGAAGGATCACCTGTAGAGCACTTGCGCTCGGCTGAGTGGCAGCCTAGCAGGGTAGCTCCTCTCTGAGCTGGACCATGTGTTCCTTGAAGGCCTGTGTACCTGCTTAACCCCCAGCCCCCAGCGGCAAGCTCTGCCGAGGCTAGCCTCAGGAAATGTGTCAGTTTCATTACGCTCAACACCATGCAAACCTGCGTCTTTCTGCTTGTCTGGATTTTCCCTGACATTTTCCTGCAACTCCCCAGCTTCTCGTCCCCTAGATTCTAGAAGATGGCTTTAACCTAGAAACATGATGAACTAAATGAGAGTAGATCCTGCTGGGGAAGAGCAGGTTTTAATCCCATGTATCTGGTATATTTTTACGAAGACAGACTCACTCATGAAGACTGTGTGAAGATGGATACAGAGATTAAAGTCTGTAAGTCTATAAGAACACCAGGGATTGGTGGCCATCATCAAAGGAGGCTTGGAACCACATCAGGAAATTAATTCTATTAATTCTATCAATATCTTGGCTTGAGAAATTTAGTACCCACATTGTGAAAGAATAAATATCTGCATTGCTATTTCAGTCCTAGGAAAGTAACATACCTTTATGATACACTCTCAAAAACCTAATTTCATGCTTCCTTCTTAAAATCAGAGCTTTCTCAGAATTTACAGGCCACCTGATGGTCATTAGCAGACCTTTGATGCTCTCCAGAGAGTATTCCTTCTCTCATATCTAATTCTACCAACCCCCTTCCTCGAAGAAGCCTGCCTAGGAAGCTTAAGAAGAGGAAACTCAATTTGTCTAGCCTCTCTCTGCTTAAAACTCCAGGACCTCTAAAGAATTAACATGCATTTTCTTGGCCTAGGAAGAGGCTGGCAGTCTATCCAATCCATATGTTATTGACTCACTCACTCACTCATTGCTGTGCTGTCCCTATGATTAAATGTCATCAGAGGACGAGAAACAGATCGGTACCCTTCATTGCCTATTGTTCCAACTTAGAGATGTGCACACTAGTGCATAAGGACTGTTTTGCAAGTAGGGGGTTGGGTTTACTAGTTTGCAAATGAAGAAACTGAGGTCCGGATGGAAAAAGTGACTCCGAAAGATTAAAGACAAAGAAATGCTTTCATGTTGCCTCTGTTCTGTATTTCTGACAAAAGTCCCCACACAACTTATGGAAGGGAGGATACATTTATTTTGGTCTGTGATTTGATAGGGAATGACAGGGAAGGAAGGCGTGGCTGCTGGGGTGGCTTGGCAGCCTGTGCCAGTGGTATCTTGGGCACAGCTTATTACATCTCTGTGGATCAGGAACCAGAAAGACATCTGGTGGAATCAGGGAATACCCATAAGTCCCTGCCCCAGTGACCTACTTCCTCCAGCCAGGCCCCACCTCCCAATGGTTCTACATCTCTTAAAATAGTAAGTACTCAAATACGTAAGCTGGTAGGAGGCATTTCGAATTCAAACCGTAATGCGGACAGTAGGACTTTTTGTGAAAGTTGAACAGAAACATACCTAGGGACCTTTGCAAAGTCACCCTGTCATGGACCCACAGTGGACTCAAATTGCAGTCCTGCCATTCTTTGGTTGTACAATCCTGAGAAATTATTTAATCTTGCTCAATTCCGATTCTTCACCCAAAATTTATGATGGGAAGATATATTTCACAGAAGACATATTTTAGGAGATTACACATGAGTAGCACCAAGGAACTGAGTCTGTATGCTGTGGACATTTAATGATTCCTAATCTCTCAATTTTTATTCCCCTTGTGTATATTCCACGTCAGAAGGGAGTAGAAACAAATTATAATTTCGACAAAACCTTTGTCTGTCACATTCAGTTCAAGCCGGAAAACTAAAACATAATTGAAGTATTTAATCTATCCCAGTGTTGACAATAGACACGACGTAATCCTTTTCAGTGCTAACAAGATCTTCCCTCGGGGATGGAGGGTGGGGAGATCCAGAAATGTTTACTGAGTAGAAAAACGAAGTGAGACTTGGCATTTTAGAAAGGTCTTCAAAACTTAGAGCATAAACAGCAAGAGCTCTCTGGCTACTTCTTCACAAAGGGCTGAGTGTCCTACAGATGGGAAGGTGGGTACGAATCACAGACATGGACCAAACATTGAGTACCATTAACCAGCTAATCCATTTAATCAGGAGGCAACATATCTTAAGAAATCCAGCAAATTGAGCTTTTGTAATATGCTAATGCTTTCAAGTTATAGCTTTCTTCTACAGAGGTGGCAAGGATACCCTTGGTACAGTCAACAGCGTTTCAGGCTGGGAAGAATTTGCCATGAACTGACCTGACTTGAAAATGAAAATCCAGGGATGTAGAACTTTAAGGTATGTAGTCTTAGTAACTCAATCATCTAGGACATGGCTAAAGGCTGCATTCAAATCTCATAATTTGCTTTACAAGAAAGGAGGAAATAATCTCTCTGAAAAATTACCCACATTTCTTTTTAAATGATGATTGTTAATGAGATTCATTTGGCCATAAGAGCCTTGATTTATATTTTGGTAGATTTTTCTGTGTGATCCTCACTCTTGATTTATAGCCATAGTATCTGGCAAGTACCTGGTGCACAGCAGATACTCAATAAATAGTTGATAAATGAATAAAAAGGAGGACTATTTGAAGGATTGTGATGTTTGATTTCCAAAAATTCACTTGTGTATAGTATCATGCTTCCTCATGAATCACTTAGTAAAATCTTTAAGAACATCAACTAAGCAGGCAGGCTGGGCCTCCTTCTTAGAGAATGGTGATGGATCATTGTCAACTTATTATAGTAAACAGTCATGAGAAGTGTCTTTGGGGCTTGCTTTGAAGCCTGGCAATTCTTTGGGATCCTGGTCAGGTTTCATGTCTATTGGGAGAAAGAGAAGAAAATAGAGAAGTTCATTCCAGGCACCTCTCTACTTGAAACCATCAGGCATAAGACAGGCCCTACACAAAGACCTTCAGAGAGGCAATGATATGCAGGAATGCATCCTGAAAAGAACAAGTGAGGAGGTTATTGAACCCCACTCTCCAGCACTTTGGTCTTTTATAGTAGTCAAACTCCTTTTCTTATTGGACAATTGACTCTAATCACCCTGAGTCTTGGGTTACAATGTGACTAGAATGAGGACCAGGAAAGGGAGAGGGGAAGAGAAACAAGCTGAAGATTGGCATTTGGCATCTGGGCTAAAGTTAGGAAGCTGTTCACACTTATTAGTGATCTAGTATATGCCTGGAAAATAAAGAGGTCCTTGTAAGGAGGAAGTTAAGTAAATATAAAACCTATCATTTCTTTAAACCATCCAAGTTACCAGACTAGGTCTGTAGATGCACAAATTCTGCATCTTGGATTCCTCCCAAAATCTGTGGTTCCCCATAAAGAACTGTATAGTCTATTACCACATCAGTATACAGCCAACCAGTCAACAAGAAAGTGGATCATAGGGAGATATCTGTTTTACTTTTTATTTCTTGGAGACAGGGTCACACTAAAAGTTGGCCTAGACTGGACACAAGTTCATGACCCTTCTGTCTCAGCCTCCTAGAGATTCTGTGTTGATTTTCCAAGTTTAGATTTTGTGTTAGCTACGATTGCCACCTTGTAAACAAGGATTTAGTATCTCTCACTTTCTTATGTCAGGAGTTTGATCAGGGATCTTAGATGGAAGGCTTCTTCTTGGAGTACCTTAGCTGCATTTAGTAGATGGCTGGTCTGGACAGAATGGGGAGTCTTTGTTCACATGTTCAGTGTCTAGATATTATTCTGGGTAGCCTCTTTCTCCATACGCTATCTTAAAATTCTGAAGTCTAGCCTGTGTTTGTTTTCAGCTTAGTGGCTAGATTATTTAGAAAGAAGTAAAGGGGAAAATTCTAGACTAGGCCTGGAATTGACAATGTCATGTTCACCTCAGTCAAGAATGCCACGAGTCTATATTAGTGAATGTTGAATGGATCATTGAAGAAATCAAGAAGAAAATAAAAAAATTACAGAATTGAATGAAAATGGAAATACAATATACCTGAACCTATGAGATATAATGGAAGCTGTTCCAACAGGGAAGTTTTATATTGGAAATGCCTGTACTGAAAAATCAGAGCAATCTCAAACAAATGTCTTAAAGATGAGCCTTAAGATCTTGGGAAGACATGAACAAGTTAAACCCCAAATCTGTAGATGGAAAGAGATAGTTAAGACCAGGGCCTGGGGAGATAACTCAGTGGGGAAGCCTGCTGCTGTGACTTTGAGTCCCTACCTAGTACCTAAGTAAAAAGGCTGACATGTCCTCCACACATGCCTGTAACCCCAGCATGGGGTGGGGTGGAGGCTGGCAGATCCAAAATAGCTCTGGTGGCAGGCAAAGAAGAATGGGGACAGTCACCCTTAGATGCATTCTGAAACAGGTTTGGCTGATTGTGCATTAATGGATCACCAGTGTTCATCAATGGATTGTGAAGCTTTGAGTAACTTGAATATTAGGGCTTGCTCCAATGTCTTCCATGGTTCTCATTTAACTGTATATGTGGTGTGTGTGTGTGTGTGTGTGTATGTGTGTGTGTGTGTGTGTGTGTGTGTGTGAGAGAGAGAGAGAGAGAGAGAGAGAGAGAGAGAGAGAGAGAGAGAGAGAGAGAGAGAGAGAGGAGGGTAAAACGATAGATCCATTGTTTGAATGACTAATCCACAAAGTACCCAATATAGAATGAGACTATTTGTGATTTATATCTCTGTGTAGTAGTGTGCAGTGCAGCTACTCTAAGGTTCTTAGTCTGGGTAAGGTGACTGGTAGGATCCTAAGAGGTCATGGGTAGATAAATCTTTTTCACTAGTCTAGATTTTGAAGACGAATTTGAAACTACAAGGATATTCCTGCCAGCATAATGGTAGCTTTCAATGGCCACTGTGCTTCTTAATCTAGAAAAAGTATATGTCTTCTACACATAAAGGATACTATTTAGAAAAAAATTCCTGAGATGCATTTAAATCTTCACAAACAGACATAAGCAAGCCTGAGGAACTGCGAGTCTGGTTTCTCCTAAGGACCTTATATCAAAGATATTTTCTGGTTGTAACTTTCTACTGTGAACCACCCAGCATCTATTCTGATTTTCAGAATTCTACTTCTCACTCAATTTCTTCTGTTTTAATTGAGTTTATTTTATTTGTGTTCTGTGGAGGGTCATGGTGAATTTCCTTCTTTTTGATGGGAATGGGCAGGGTCTTATTATATAGCCCAGGTCGCTTTGGAATTTGCTATGTAGACCAGGCTGGCCTTGAACTCACAGAGACGCTCTTGTCTCTGCCTTTCTGAGTGCTGGGGTTAAAGGCGTGCACCACCAAGCCTAGACTAATGATGAATTTCTAGCACTTCCTCCTTCCTTGTTTATAAAGTCCCTGCTTCAGATGATTACAAATATTCAGAATGGTAAAATCCACATCACCTCTGCTTAACTTTTAGCGTCTCTGTCATCTTTCTGTTATTGCTCTTGTTTTGTTTCTCTAGCACGGGATCTTACTACGTAGCCCAGGATAGCTTAGCACTCACCTCATCGTCAAAACTGGCCTTGAACTGTAAATCCACTGTTAGAGATTCTGGACACCTTTGCACTTTTGCTCAACCTCCCCCCCCCCATCCAAACTTACTTGTCTCCCTCCTCTGCATGTCTATTTCAGCCACGTTAGAAACTCGACTGGGCTCCCTTTCTTTATAGCTCAGTTCCTTAACACCAGACACTCTGTGACCCCCCACTGACCCCTCAAGTTCATGTCAATGTCATTCCTTATCTGAACACCAACATGGTCCTACTGCTTTCCATTTGCTGGGTTTTCTGGTTAATTTCTTTATCTTCCTGAGTAAATTAAGCTACTCAGATAGTCTCTGAGTCTTTGTTCTGTGTCCCCAAGTGCCAGGCACAGTCAGGCTTCACCGACTGCCTGTGGTTCCTAACAATCAGCCTATTGGTTAGCTTTCTCAGATGAGCTCACCTCTCAGTTAGGTTTGACAAGTAACGATTAATATTTTTCAGAGTGGAGGCATCTTGACAATGACTAGCCACTACGTCACACGCAGGTAGTTCGCTAGGATGACGCTGGCAAGGAGGCTATTTTTATTCCTTCCAGCGCACAGGAGTGACTGTAAACCATGAGGGGTCACTGTTGGGAAGAGAATAAATAGTTCTATAGGCTCTGCTATACTATGCTAAAGACCCTCCCTTGCGTAACCCAAGACTTTGCAATTTCAACGGCAGTGCCCTTCCTGAATCTGTCCCTCATACGGTGAACCACTTCATAAATACCTTCCACTTTCTTTTTTGGTGTAATGATACTTTTATAGAACAGCTAGCATTTAACATTTTTCCCCTGTATTTTTGCTTATGCTCCTCGAACTTTTGCATGAATTCGGGTGATATCTCTTGCAGTGTGAAAACAGCCTTGCAGTGCACCTTGAATTCCACTGTCTCTCAGCAAATGTCCAGAAACAAAATGGCTGCCTGTAAATGGCACACTCCTCATAAAGCTTGAATTTTTAACAGTCAGTTGTTAAACCAACAGTAACTTGAGAGTTGTTCATTTGGTGTGTTTTGGGGTCACAGTCCACCCAGGACACCACTGGAAAACCCGGTATCACAGTCAGAAGCAGAATCTAAATATTTGAAAATAATTCTTGAGCAGATCCACACAAGATGCTAAGAATGCACAACAAACAAGCCAGTTATGTTCTGGAGTAAAGTGGAATTATCATGGGTTATATAAGCATAATTTTACCACCATTATTTAATAAAAGCTTTTTTTGTGTTTGTTGGAGCCAAGGGCTTTGGCTTATATTCAATACCAGTCATAGAATGCAATACCCAATGACAAAGAAAAATGAAGCCAAGGAATATCTAAGCTGCGTAACTCGAAGAATTTTGGAAGCACTAAAGGAAAGGGCATTGTTCAAGAAGCATGGATTGTGTCAACAGCACTGTATCCGTGCATTTTAAGGTTATTCCATGTCACCCTCCCTAGGAGAGGAAGACAAGAAAGACAAGCAAAGGGTATCAGTGTGTGTCCTATGTGGTCCTGGTTTCATTTGCTTAGTTTTGTATTTAACTGCCACATACTTGGGCAAGGAGTTCACTGGTTCTTCGATCTTGAGTTATCTGCTTGTTAATTAGTAGCAGTGATACCTACCTTGTGGCTCCCAACAGGTGTAGAGCTCAGTGGGAAGAAGAGCAGCAACCCTTGAGCACCCACCACCGGGGCAGGTACTTGTATGCCTTGTCTTACTTCATCTTGACAGCAGTATTTTCAAAGACCTATCATTTCTAGCTTATTTATCAGTTCTATTCTGAACTCAAAAAGGTTAAGGAGCTTGCTGAAGCTATAAGCTTTGCTATGTGGCCCAAGCTGGGACTGCAACATGCCTTGATTCATTTTCATGGTGAACTGCATTCTTCAATGTGATAGCTGTGAGAGCTCTTTGTAACATATGAAAGATTACCCTAATGTTATAGGAGCTGGTTGGTGTTTCCACCTATGGATCTAAAACTTCGAGCAGGCAAGGTAAGGAACGTGGTAAAATTGAGTGGATGCAAAGCTCTTTTGCGAGATCAAACACAAGACCTAAAACTTGTTAAGTTTCTTCTGAATGCTCTAGATTCATTCACTCATTTAACTATTAACCAAATATTTCCCATATCCCCCAAATGGCCAGGTACTATGCTAAGAGGCAGAGAGTGAGCTGACAGTCACAGGGCATGTGAGGAGGGTTCTCAGAGAACAGTGAAGAGAGGAGAGGGATTTGGTATCTATGGAGCCTGTTAGGCAAGGAGTCAGGAGGAATAGCACCCTACGTCTGCAAAGGCAAGAAGCATGTGAAGAAATGTCCAGCAGCTGGCAGGAGGATGGGAGCCAGGCATTTCCAAGGGAATTTCTGGAACTAGTCTGGGTTTTGCCAGGATCTTTTCAGTAGGTGAAACAGAATCTATGATAAGGATGTTCAGGATTATCCAGCCCATCCTTGAAGTGGCCATCTAAAAAACTAAGTCCTCTGGGTAGGGAATGACTTTGCCTTCTTGAAGCATGAGCTAAGCAGAGTATTTGGATGGGTGCCTCTGGTCTAGGAACTACTGGGAATAGGACAGATAGCTTCAGAGAAGACTCTTAGGAGCCATTGGCCTTCCTTGGCTTGCTCTTATCGTACTGGGTCAGGGTCTAGTAGCCTTAAATGCCTCATGCGTGGACAGGCTTTCAGGCCCAGGTGCTGCTAGAGTGGCCTACTGGAGCTGAAAGTGCTGACCATCTTTTCCAGGTAACTTCAGCAGCCTTGCCCCTCACCAGTTGCTTCAGGGGTTCAGGAGTGCTCTGGCTTCCCCTCCAGATGTGGCTTCTTTCTTTCTTTCTTTCTTTCTTTCTTTCTTTCTTTCTTTCTTTCTTTCTTTCTTTCTTTCTTTCTTTCTTTCTTTCTTTCTTTCTTTCTTTCTTTCTTTCTTTCTTTCTCTCTCTCTCTCTTTCTCTCTCTCCTCTCTCTCTCTCTCTCTCTCTCTCTCTCTCTCTCTCTCTCTCTCTCCCTCCCTCCCTCCCTCCCTCCCTCCCTCCCTCCCTCCCTTCCTTCCTTTCTTTCTTTTTTTTTGGGTATTCTGTAAAAGGTAGGAACTGAGGGATACTGGGAGAACCTGGCAGCCAGCTCTGTTTTGATTTGTTAATTAGGCACCTCAATCATTTTTTCCTGGATTTGAAATGTAATGGTAAGGAAAGCCATTCTGATGACAAGCTTTATTTTGAATCATAAAGCCATGAAAGGCAGACACTGTGAGGGCCATGGTATTTACAACCCATTTTATAGATGGAAAGGCTGACACCAGAGAAGGTATATTAGATACGAAAGAGCTTCTCAGACTAAGGTCTACCTATGTGGATTTTCACTCCTGGAATGTGTTCTTTCCATCAAGACATCTTCTTGTAACTGTAAAGGAGCCTTGCACTGAGAAAGCATGTACATTCACATCTGCTATCTGGCAGCCTCCATGTGCACATAGCAGACTAACGAGGAACTTGCCAACTGGGAGTCGTTATGCTGCTCTGAACTTCCCTGAAGGAACTTACCTTGGTTCCAGCCATATAATGGCTGGGTTTGGAAGGTACTAAGTAACCAAAACTTTTGGCTCAAGACTCAAGGGGATGACAGTCCTGTTAAGAGTCAAGATTCACAGTCTATGACTGAGTAGTATAATAAGGATCATTTATCGGGCAGTTATTAAGTACCCTATCCTGAGCACTTGATTCTTGTTACCACTAACCCTAAAAAACAGAGGTAGACAGGTGTTGGATGCCACTCACTATGTTCAAGTCAGCCCATTTCATAACCAATCCTAAGGTTCAATTCCAACTCCACTCCTACAAATTATATTTAAGGGAGTAACTTGTCTTTTTCCATCGGTGAAAAGAGGACAGCAAAACTGTTCATGAGAAGGATGTTAGGGTCCAATGATAAGGTGTACACATGGGGCTAGTGTTGGGTATATTCTTGACCAATATGGCCAGAGACCTAGTTATTTTGGGAAAACTGGAATGATAGTGGAGGCCTAGGAGAGCTGGCACTCAGCAGAGCAGTGGCAGATTCAGGGTGAGGAGTGTAACAGGCAAAATGTATCACTTGAACCAGGTCTCTAAGACATGGCTTTGAGGGAACTGGATTATAGTGACCAGTCAGGGTTGGAGTTGCCCTGAAGGACCTGTTATTATGCTGTTCACCCATGTTTTCAAGGTGTCTAGTTTGGGTTTTCCAGATTCAGAATAGCACCAGATGTTGGGGAACAAAAGGCCTTGGAATTCCCCAACTCTTCTCAAATTAACGATGAGCATCTAGGAAAGCCAAGACCTTGGAGATTTCTGTTACATAGACCATCTCTGGACAGTCTGGCAACATACTGGAACTGATGTATATTTGAACTTTGAACAGACTAACTAGCTCTTTGGTTATATGTGTGTCATATGTGTGCCAAGATGTGGTATTCTCTGCACTGAAATTGATTCTTATCTGTGTAAACCAGCCATCTTCGACCCAGTGTTCTATGCCTTCCATTGCCCATGGCGAGGGGCTATAGCTGTTGGCTAATATATTTTCTGATGACCCACATACCACTGAAAAATGGGAAATCAGGTGAGAACTCCGGGAAAAGCAAGCTGAGCAAGCTAACAGAAATCGTCACATGGCAAACAACAGTAGCAACAAACACACTGTGAAAATCAATAAATATTTGTGGTCTACAATGAATGAATGGACACATGATTGGAATTTCCTGAAGAAAGTCCTATTACCAACATCATCAGCTTATTTTAGAAGTGGATGGAGAACCAGGCCTGTTTCCCGGGAACTGTCAGTGCAGAATTAAGTGAGCTCTGTGGCATTTCCATTCCGGGTAGTGAGTTATGTCTGACCGTTCCCGTCCTGAGCTCAGGGCTGATCTCCAGCAGGACAAGAGACTGAAGGATGGTTCTGGGAAGCAGCCGCTCTGGAAGTGACAGGGTTAGAACTCAGCCCTGACTTTGATGATGAAGGAAAACCTTTTGGGGCTACCTTCCTGAGTTTATAACCAACAGCTGGATGTTTTCTCACTGGCTGCTGGTGTTTATGCTCCTAGTGCTGAGTTATATTGGGTAACCAAGCTTGTTTTCCACAATACATGGGGCCAAGAACCCCATGACACTAGTGCTTTTCTAGCACTTTCTATTTCTTAAGGAGTTCTTGTATCTGCCCTCCCATTTGGAATCAGTAACCCGTGTGAGGGATTGCTACCTCCACTGATAAGGTGGATAAGGTGTGAAAGGGTAGCAGGCAGAGTGCGGTTAGATCTTTGTCAGGAAGGTAGAAAGTGCAACCATTGCTCAGGGGGTAAATAATAGGGCTGTGTCTTTCTGACATCAGCCTGGTACTCCCTCCTCCATGGAACGCTATCCTCACAGGAGACATCTACTCAAAGGCAAGTGATGTTTAGGCTGAATGCTTCTTGCCATTGGATGCTGTGAATACACACTTGTACCAGCCAGGCCTCTCCTACCCCCCTCAGCTAATTGCCTGACTGCTTGGTACAAACACAGATTGGATGGCCTCAAAGTAGAATGCAAAGGTTCTGCTTGTGTAGAAATGTCTTTTTTGACACACTCATCAAGGTATTCTGATGCACATTAAATTGCACAAATTGCTGCTTTAGAAAATGCCAGGGATTTTAAAGTTCATTTGAGCCAGACAGATCAACTCTCAACGACCCCCTTAAAAATATGAGTATATCACACATGATGATTGACATTATATGAGAGAGATCTAGGGTCACAGGAGGTGAAGAACATGGATCATGGATCATGGCTTTGACTTGAGTATAGCCTTTCAGAAATGATGTTTTTATATAGCATTATTCTTTAACATAAATTTTCAATGATTGTTAAAAATTGAATCTTTGTCTTTTTAATTCAAATTTATTGAGTAAGTTTTCTATCTGTGAAATCAGTTAGGTCTTCATAAAGATTTTTTTTCTGGAAGTTTCTATTAGGGAGAGGTATGGCCCATAGGACAAGAAGCAATATGATATCCTGGAAAAAGCATGAAATTTCAACATCAGAAAATATGTGCTTTCACACATCCAGCTGTGTGACCTGGGACCACTCACTTAACCTCTGGGAACATCCATTTCCTATTCTGCAGACCTAGAGGGAACAATTTGCCTAATTTGTAGGTAATTGTGAAAAGATAAGGGGAAAGGCTCTCTGTCTGGCAAAGCCCAGTGCAGACATAAACTGTTGCTATCATGATTATTGCTGTTACAGGAAAAGGCAGGAATGCTGGCATTTGTGCTTCCCAGTGTTTCTCCTGCAGTTGGCGAGGCCTGTGCCTCTTTCCCACGCCTGGATCTCTGGGATGTCAGGTATCTGCACAGCTGTCTCCTGCAAATGTGATGTCTGTGAGTAACCAACAGGCTCGCCTGTGGTCTGGACTCATGGCACTGTTCTGGGAGACTGTAAAACCTTTGGGAAATAGGGCCTGGCTCACAGGGTCAGGTCCCCAGGAGTGGGCTAGTAGAGCTGTTCTAGCAATGCTCTCTGCTTCCTACTTGGCCACCTTGTGAACAGCACCAATTCATTAGGCCACTTGCCAACAGCCATGCTTAGTATCTGCATATACATTACTATTGTTATTGCAGTCCTGCGGACTGGACCCAGGGCCTTGCTCATGTTAAGCAATCAGTCTGCCACTGAATTATATAATTGGCTCAATACTCAGATAGTAGTGCCAAGTATCAAACCTAGAATTTCCTACATGTGAAACAAACTACTATGATCTACATTCCAAGACCATGCTCATATTTTAAATGAACATTTATTTATTTGCTTATTTACTTATGTGTATGAGTATGTATGTTTGGACACACATGCACATGTGTGTAGAGGTAGAGGACAATTTTGGGGGGTTGGTTCTCTCTTTCCACCATGTGGGTTCCATGTCAAGCACCTTTGCCCACCAACCCATCTCACTGGTCCCCCATATTCTTATTATTAGGAAGAGTTTTTAAGAGTCAAGCCTGAGATTTCCTCCTGGTAGGGTTTCAGTGTATACCTGAGGATGAGCTTTGCTTTTGCAGCATCATTACTACCCCTATGGATGGAGAGATCAGTGCTAAGCACAGAGACCAACACACTGAAGTGCCTCATTCCAAGGCTGTCATGAAAACATCCTTTTACTCTTCAAGCATAGACCTACAACTTATAAAGGAAAGCAGATGGTATGTAAAACCGTGCTCATTGGTCTGAAGAACTCCTTCAGAATGCCAAAGGTTCCAGCATGTGAGAACAGCGGTGGCTGCCAGTTCCTTCCTATGTGTGCAAAGGCCTAAAAACACCCGGTGAGTTAGGGAAGTAGCTTGATGCTTTTCCTAGATGCCTGGAGGTACTATCCTGTTCATTCCTAGCTCAGGAAGCCCACCTCGATCTAGTGTCACTGAGAGACATCACTTCCATGTAGAACCCAGAGACCTTCAACTGCAAGGCTTCCAGATGGCAGGTCCCTAAGGACAACAGAGCTGATATTTACAGTATGAGTGTGATTTCTCTAAGCTAGAAGACATTTGTCTCAGCACCCTTTGGATGGGCAGACGCTCAGGTTGTGGTCTGCAAGCTCTTTGTGTTTCTCCATTACTTTATTCCAATTAGGTTTTTGCCAAGACTCTTCCTCAGCTACCAGCAAACAGTAGATTACATGCCTTGAATTCCCCTGGGGGTGAACAGGTGAGGTAGGGGTGTGTGTATGTATGTGTATTTGGGCTCATGCATAGGCATGGGGGTGTGGAAGTGAGAGAGGATGATCTAGGTTTAGAATTAGCCCTAGGGACTCTGTGACTGGGCAGATAAAGAATAATTTCCCCTGAGGGTCATGCCCAGCCTTGGAGCATCCCGTCTCCTACAAGAAGCGATCAAATGGAACTGTGCTTGATTCGGGGGTAGCTAATCTACAAAAGAGATTTTTTTCACCTCACAGCCCATCTTGCCTTTTGTTGCCTTTGCAGATTTCAGTTCATTTATACACGGATTCAGCTGCTTGTTAGTGTGTGCTGCCGCGCTTCCCTGAGGATACGAGTCTGCAGATGGACGACATTTTTTATTTTATTCTCTTAATATTATTCTTGGCTTTTTGGAGGAGATATTTTTAATGATTATTCCTCCTGGTATTATTTTAGTTTCCAATTACAATGTGGGTATACTCCAGCACACTGCTATTTTGTAAATGGATGTATATGCTTATTGTTAATTGATTCCCCAAACAGGACCCAAATGCTTGCATTTAGATTGTGTATTATATTACTCGCATGCCACCAGGCTGGCCCCATGCCAGCAAACACTCTCTATTTGCCAGAAGCACAGTGGCCACATCTTGTTTTCCCTGACACTTGTGCTAACCAGTATGCCTGCCTTCGCCTTTGCTTTCTAGGGAAGAGCTAAGGGGGTACCTCGTTCAAGAGATGTTAAAAAATCCTTGGATCTTCTTGCTGTTTTCTATAAGGAAGGAACTAGAAATATTTTCAAGCTGGTCCCCTAGACTATATTTTTGTGAAAACAGAGAGGAAGGGTGAACCATGGTCACATTGTTTTAACCCTTGACCATCTGTCTTTGTTAGGGTTTTGGTTGATGAGATAAAACACCATTACAAAATGCAATTTGGGGAGGATGGGGTGTATTTCATTTTACTCTTTCAGGTAACTGCCCATCACTGAGGGAACGTAGGTCAGAAACTTGGAGGCAGGAGCTGATGCAGAGGCCATGGAAAAGTGCTGCTTATTAGTTTGCTCATCTTGCCTTCTCAGTCTGCTTTCTTATACCACCCAGGATCACCTGCCCAGGGATGCCATTCCTGCATCAAGAATTAATCAGGAAAATGCTCCACAGGCATGCCCACAGGCCAGTCTGTTGGGGGCATTTTCTCAGTTGAGGTTTCTTCTTCTAAAAGGACTCTAGCTTGTGTCAAGTGGACATAAAATTAGCCAGCAGAGCATTGGTGGCTAGTTCCAGATTCCAGCAGCTTGAGCCACTGCTCAGTGAAACTTTCTGTGAGGTCCCTCTGAAAGTCAGGCTCTCTTACAGGAGGTAGACGGCCATTTATTGGCTGATCTCTAGGTTATGGGCCAGAGTCGGTTCTTTTCTTTCTACAGTGTCCAGATTGTCCTTGCCAGTTGAGTGTTAGAATGAATGACTGAGTTAATGAACACAGATGTTGTCATGGAAAAAGTACACTGGAGTTTAACCCTGGGCTCATGTAATCAGTGGGTAGACTGATGTTAGACAGGATTATCAATTGCCATTGAAAGTCACAATATCTGATACACCTGAAAGCTCAGGCATGAAGCATATGGAGAACAAGGACCCTGAACGTGAAGTGGGATGAGCAATTTCTGGGAGTTTCAGAAGTCCTAGGGAGAAACCTAGGGCTTTGTAGTGCAATGGCTGGCAGCTCCCCCAGGGAATGGGATTGCAGCTAGGAGGATGGTAGACGCCCTGTTTCCCCTTCTCTAAGACAGAACGGAATGCAGACTGAACTTCCATGCTGCATTCATCATGGCTGTTCTTATTTGGAGGTAAGATGTCAAAGGTAAGCCGTGGCGCTGATTTGGACATTGCAGTTCCACCACCTGCAGCAAAAGCATGTTAGTCTCACAGCACTTGTGCTTTTGGGCACGATGTTGGTATTCTGGTTGTTCTCTGAAATCAGTAGGCTATTTTTTATACTTCTCTGAATTTAGCTAATATCTTTCTCAGGGAAAGAGAAATTGCAGTTTCCACTAGAATGCCCAAATCTCAAAGGTAGAATTTCAGGCGTCAGTCAAAAAGACAAGAAAGTTCTGGGAGAAGAAGGGAGGCTGAGGAGCTCCAGGATTTACAGCTCCCAGCCAAAAACTGGTGGCTGCCTTCACCTCTGGGTGAGACTGGCCCCGGCCATGATAAGGCCTGTCAAAGGCAGCTAATTCTGCAAGTTGGCTCACAGCATGCATGTTTATGTAATGCTAGCCTGAGGTTTAATGCCACAGTCAAAAGAATAACAAACCCTCCTGCTGAGAAGCCTGTTGGCCACTCCAGACCCTTTAATTCCCATCAGAAAACAGAGTGTCACTTCCAAGGGTTACCCACAGCAGGGTGAGCTTTGGAGACCTGCTAAGTAATTATTTGTTGGTGTGTGCTGGGGTGTGTGTGGGGGGTGAAGTCAGTCTGGCTGGGATGAGAGCCTATCCTCCATGCTGATATTGGAATGTGTTGGAATTCCAGCCAACCTAATCAGTCAGGGCCATGTCTCACAAGAAGTTGCTTTGGAAGATCATTCTGTCTGACCTGCTGCTGACTCAAGCAGCCTTCCCCGAGCTAACCAGACTCAGATGACTTTGTAGGAGAAGCTCTGTCTTTAATATAAAACCCACCAAAGAAATCTGGGCCCAGAGCCCTCTCTGTTTTTCTACCAGTTGTGTGTGCCATGCCCAACTGTACACCACTCCAGAAGAGCAGGGTCTTGCCCAACTTTTCCCTCTCTGTTGTATCTAGCTCATAGATGTTAACTAGGAGAGACCTTGTGGAGAGAAGGAATAGTCCTGCCTGCCCATATTGCAGTCTCCCTTGGCATCTTGTAGATCCCACTCACCTTCTTAGGTTGAGTCCCACCTTCTTGTGAACTTTCTCTACTCATAGCAATGTTTTCTGGTATCTTCCTGCCCAGAGCACTGTGTTTGCTGGTGCCTCCAACACTGTGGCTAATCTCAGAGCTGGCCAAGCTCCTTGGAGCTGAGACCTCCTACACTTCTTTATCCTTTCTTTCCTGAATGAAGCATGGCATCTTTCACATGATAGAAACTCAGTAGATGGTAGAAACCTCTAGCCCTAGAGTGGGACCCTTGAAATCAACTGATCTAGTAATTTTGTCCTCTTAGGCAGCAAAATCCCAATCATTTTTCTTTGAAAATGAGCTATTATTATATCACCTGTTTCTTGTAAACAGATAAGAGATTAACTTCTTTTATATTATCTTCTCCCTGATCCCTTTTTGGTTCATGGGACATCATTTAAAGAATTGGTAATCTGTCCAGGCTCTTTATCATATGAGGAAATGGAGGGTTAGAGAATAGAATAACTTGGGAACAAGGTCTTCCAAGTCAGCCAGGTGACATTTCCATTTATGATACTGCCCGACTTTCAGTTGAAGTAAAGAGGAGGAAGAGATGGAGTGTGCAGTGAGATGGAAATGGAAATAGCAGAGAAATAGGGAGTCAACACACTGTTGATGAGTTTGGTCTTTCTCCTCTTCAACTCTAGCATCAACATAGACTTGTATCTGGTGCCACAGAGTCTATCCACCCACCCACCCCCAAGAAGAAATCTCAAATATTAGGTTTGTACAGAGAACTTAAGGACAAACAGCACTCAACAACTCAAGCACTTAATACTAAAAGTTTCATACTACCCATTAATTTTGAATTTTAATAATTAGTAGGAATCAGCAATTCCTACTAATAGTAATTCATGCTTGTAGGAATTAGGAATTCCTACAAGTTGCCTTGGGTGTTTGAGGTCCTGGTCCATGGACACCTTGAAGGAGAAGACAGCAACACATGCTTTGTTTCCATTCTAGTGGCCAGCTATCTTAAATTCCCCCTTCTCTGGGTCATTTCCTAGAATATGTAGTTTTTTTGAATTATAAATCCAATGATCTCTTCAATATCCCCTATGAGCAATCAGTACTGTCTTGATGCTTAGTAAGATTCTTATTGTTTTCTTACTGTGTTTCAAGAGAATCATTAGATCTGGTGTTGGTATTTCTGTTTTTGATAAATTGCAGAACAGGGGAAGAAAAGTAGTCGTGATTAGTAGGAATAAATCAACTTAATAATATATCATTAACATCTGAGTAGAGATTAGTGTCATGTTAAGTGTTACCTCAGTGTTATATAAAAATATGACATCTGGGGCAGTTACTTCATGGGTATTTTCCCACTGCATTAGAGGGCACAGTTAGACTTTTTTTCCATCTTTATATCCCCCATACAATTAAGCCTTGCATGTCATAAATGCTTAGTAAGCCTACTGACTGACAGCTATACTCCCCAGTACCACACTGTGCACATATGAGAGAGGTAGGTTCCCATCCTAGAACATTCACCCTGGATTTGTACATTTTTCTAAGAAAGCATATTCTTCTTTAAAGCTTACACTTGGTTATGGTGTCTATATCTATGATATCATTCTGGGTAAAATCATTTATTTTCAACTGATGGATGATTCTAGTAGTCTTATTGGGAACAGAGTTTTATTCCCAGGGCTAAAACTTAGAGCTGTAGAACAAAAAGGTAGAAAGAGTGAAATTGTTGCCTTGGGAGGAACTTGAGGGTAATGGATTTTATCACTGTAGGTGGAGCAGTAGAGGGATGAGGTAGAGTGGAGACAGCATAGCTCAATCTGTGGGTCCCTGTGGAAAAGGAGTCCATCTTCAGCTGGTCAAGGGAGAGATTGCTATCATTTAGTCTGAGAAGGGTTGATAAGAATGGCACAGACCAGATGAGTATCTCATTTCCTCAGGCCACTCCAGAGAGATGTCTTTGTGTCCCTACTGTTTGTGAGGTCGCAGTCTTGACTCTTATTGGAAATGCTCACACATCTGAAGCTAGGAAATATAAGTACAGCTCACTCCTCTGTTCTTACTGCATGTTGGCAAAACCAAACACTCTTGGCATTCAATATTTATATGTGGGCTTAATTTCAAACTGTTGTAATACTCAAATACACTACTGACTTTACATAATTTAGAGGTGGCGTCATACCCAAAGGAAGTATCAGGACACAGCGGAATGTGTAGCTTTGTCACAATGAGCTATTAATGCAGTGGGAGCATCTTTGCTTCTGATAATGTGTCTCTCCCATATCTTATCAATGGTAGAAATTTCTTTATTGTAGAATTAGTGACAGAGCTAAAGTGAAGTTTCTGCCAAGAAAGGGAAGATCAAAATTTATATTTACATTGAAGATAATATACACATCAGAATAGTATTTAAAGGCTGAGCAATATTTGGAAAATGCCAGCCCTGATGACCTCTCTAGTAGCCACATAGTATAAACTCTCAAAATGCCAATTTGCTGAGGTTGTGGTATAGCCACAGAAAAATGTAGACATCATGGATACCTCTCTACTTCAGGAACACACAGGATTTAGTCAAAAAGTAACCAACAGAAAAGTACTTGGAAGCATTCTGGACAAGCCATGGCCTTTATTGAGAAATGATGTCTGGGAATTCCACACTGCCTTCCCACCCTCACCACCCTCCCCCACTGCTCCACTAATGGCTCTGTGATCTCATCCTCTAAGACAAACTTGCAAGGCAGAGTGAGCCTGATGTATGTAAATCTTGTGCCCTAGCCAGACTCTCCCAGAGAGGCTGCCCTGAAGAAAATCTATTGCCCTGATCAATTACCAAACTTCCAAATGAAATAGATTGTTCTCTTGCTGGAAGACCATCAAGCTGTCATTTTTCTTGGTAATGAGAAACAGTACAGGAGGGGAATTGCACTTTCTCCGTGGCACTGGACAAAGAGTTCCAGTAAACAGGGCCTCACCAGGAAAGCTGGGGGTTACCTGCCAGCATGATGGAAAGGTATCTGGAAATCCCTTTCTCTTTGAAATGGCACTCCAACAAATTTCTCTTGACTCTTTAGGTCAGGTAGTTCGCTGAGTCTGGCAGATGTAAAATTGAGAAAACGCCCCCTTTCCTG